>NC_056727.1:66922577-66980077 GCF_019279795.1 Protopterus annectens | reverse complement strand
TGTACTTAATGGATTACCACCTATGTGGTAATTTGTGGGCACTTTGTTTTTGCCAAAGGGGATGACTATACACTTTTTGGCGTTTAGCTTGAGGCCATGGCTCTGGCACCAGTTGTCTGTTTCTATGAGGCCCTTTTGGAGGATGCTTGTGTCGACTGGAGAGTCGATTATGATGCCCAGTTTGCAGTCATCTGCGAACTTGGTCAGCCACAGTCCTTCCGTGTTGGCCTATACCTCCGAGAAATATATACCAAACAAGAGAGGTCCCAGGACTGAGCCTTGTGGGACGCCACTTGTAACTGGTTTGGAGTCTGACATGGCTCCAGCAATTCTAACCATGTGGGTTCTGTCCTTGAGCCAGTTTGCAACCCATCTAGTGACATAGGGGTTTATATTTAAGCTGGTGAGCTTATCTATAATGCCCAAGTGGGGTATTGTATCGAAGGCTTTTGCGAGGTCCAGATAGGCTGTGTGGACCACATTCCCTTCGTCAATGGCCTTGGTGACTGTTTCAAAGAAGTCAACCAGGTTTAAGAGGCAGGATCTACCCTTTACAAAGCCGAACTGGGTAGGATCCAGTGTCTGTAGGTCCCCAATATCTTTATTTATGAGGTCCATGATGATCCTTTCCATAGCTTTGCAGACCAAGCTAGTCAGGCTTATGGGGCGATAGTTTCCAGGGTCCGTTGAGGCACCACCTTTGTGGAGAGGGACCACTGTTGCTGTACGCCACTCTTTGGGTACATATCCTGTAGTAAGGCTGAGATTGAACAGTAGTTTTATGTTTGGGTTTAGCTCTTCTTGGAGTTCATGTAGGGGCAGCCTGGGACACCGTCTGGTCCCATTGATGCTGTGTTTTTTGCTTTGGAGAGGGCAGCTCCCACCTGAGCATCTGAGATGTCAGGGGGGCAGCACTCTGCTGGGATAGATATTTGCCCTTTTGGTGGGAGGGGAGAAGTTTGCGCTGAACCTGTCAGCTAGGATGTTGGCAATGTCTGTGGGATCAGTGTATTTTTTGTCATTTTGGACTAATTCAGAGCATATCTGGGAATTCCCACCCAGGTTTCTAACATAACTAAAGAAAGCCTTGTGATTATCCTTAGTGTCCTGTGCAATTTTTCTCTCGAAGCTGGCCTTTGACGATTTTATGAGTGCCCTTAGTTTTTTGCTAATACTGATCAGAGATGCCTTCCCTTTTTGGGATTTTGCTCTATCATGTAGTACCTTCCTCCTTCTATTGTATAGTTTGTTTATGGCTGGGGTCCACCAGACAGGTTGTCTGCCTTTGGAGGATTGGGTCTTGGTTTTATTTGGGATTGCATGATCCATGCATTCCTGAAGGTGTTCATAGAATGCATTTATAAAGGATTCTGCGGTCTGAGCTGTATTTTCCACAGGCCCGGGGGCTTTGAAGGATTCCACCTCAGTTTTGAGGAGTGTGAAATTTGCTTTAGAGAAGTTTTTCACTGTGGTTTTCTGGGCAGGGGCTGGGGTCGGGATGTGAATATCCAGTGAGATCAGTTTATGGTCTGATCTTACCAGTGAGGGATACACTTCTGGTCTGGAGCATAGAGTCCCCATGTTGGTGATGATCAGGTCCAGTATGTTTTCCACTCTTGTGGGAGTGGTAACAAGTTGTTCCATAGCATTTGAGTTTATGAATTCTAAGAACCTTTGGGCAAGGGTGTTGGAGCTAGAGTAATGCTCCCAATCTATGTTTAGGTAGTTGAAGTCGCCCAATATAATGGTGTTCGGAGAGACCTTCATATTTTCCAGTGTTCTCAGGAAGGCCGAGTGGGGTTCCTGGGTTTGGGAGGGTGGTCTGTAGCAGGCTATAAACTGGAAGGCAGTTTTACCCACTGTTAGTTGCACATGGATAGTATCTGATGCTTCGTGCTTTGCCACCAACCTGGAGGTGTGGGTATCTTTGATGAATATCGATACTCCCCCTCCTTTTGTGGTTTGGTCCAAGTTTTGGGGGCGAAAAGCATGGTATTAGGTATAACCTGGTAGTGCTGGGGTGCTCTCGGGAGTCCTGAACCAGGTTTCTGTTACTGCACAGATATCGATGTTCTCCATGCTAAGGAGAGTTTCGAGTGCGTGCATCTTGAGGTTTAGACTTCTGGCGTTGAGTAGCATTACTCTTAGTTTCTTATCCCTTGTGATACCTATGGAGGTGGGTTTGTCTTTTGAGCCTTGCCTAAAAAAGGCACTATGGGGGTAGCAAGAGCCTTTGCCAATATCCGAAAGCCCAGTGGTGACAGGTGCAAGCCGTCCCTAGCAAAGCATCGTGGCTTGTCATGCATATCATCCCAAGCTGACAGGCATTGGATCCCCTTTGAATGACACCAATACTTAAGCCAATTGTTGAAATTGATCATCTTGTCTTCATATTGTGGCATCATTCTTGGTGAGGGTAAGATGCTACTCAAGGTCAGGGTCATACCAGCCTGGGCTACATGCTCAGAGAGCTCCTCTATGTCTCTTTTCATGTAGTCCAGGGAGGTACGTCTCAGGTCATTCACACCAGCATGGACAATGACTGAGTCATATTTGTACTTGCCTTGGAGTGACCTGAGTGCTTGTGTTATGTGGCGGATCCCAGCGCCAGACAGGCTGCTCACCGTGACCTTCTCCTTGTTCAGCCTGGTGAGCGGGACGTCAGTGTGCCTGACGATAGAGTCACCTATTACAAGTGTATCAGGTGTGTTGTTTAGCCTTAAGGGCTGTGACTGTTCGGCACTGGCTTTGTGAGATATGTGTTGCACATGTTTTGTTTTGGGGTAGCGGTTGCTTGGGTGTCTGCTTTGGAGGTCTCTGCTGCTTAGGCAGATCTTTATTTAGAGCCTCCGAGTATGTTTTTGTGTGCTTATGTGTTTGGTTTGCTGTCGTGGTAGGTCTATGTGAGACTGGAATTGTAGTGAGTGTGGTTTCCTTCTCCTCCTGACTGGTTATGCCAGTACTGAGTTGAGAGAGCTTAGCCTCCAGTTTGGCTATATGGTTGCATCTCTCACATGTGTTGGAATTTGTTGGGAGGAGGAGAGGGTTGTCTGTGTACATGAGGCAGTTGTAACATTGCCTCAAGATTCCCATATTCACCAGCTGGACCGGAGATGAGATTGACAACTGACCTTTGGACATGCTAGAATAATATTGGGAATTCCTTTATAATTGAAAACAAGGGCCAATGGGGAGCGAGGGTGTAGTGCTTTTAATGTTTAGCGCTGACTTATAATTGCTTTAGTGAGCAAGTGCCAGGTAACAAGTGCAATGTGTTACAGGTAACTTAAATGCAAAAATGACAAACAGTAACTTTCTTTCAAGCGAAGCAAGGAAATAAGTACAGTAAGCAATGCAGATATCACTAGGGATCCACAGAAGCACTGAGAATCCGCGTTTTAGGTGGAATTAGCGTTTCAAGGGAAATAACAAGCATACAAACAAAGCTAGATTCAGCAGGCCTGGATCTAGTCTATGCTACAGCAAACAAGGTGTACCAATTTCAGTAAGATACAGTTCAAATATTCAGGCACTATAAACCTTTAACCAGAAATTCCCAGCTCAGAAGGGCAGAGTCCAGCCTCTCCTCCCACAAGAGTGCAGACCATGAACCTTCTTAATGTAAAATAACTGGCCTGAAGCCCAAGTGCTTAAACCAGAGCTAATACACTTTAAGAATAACAGACACTGAGCTCTCAGTCAGCAGTTCCCAACTTAGAAGGATGAAAGCTACCTGTCCTGCCACCACAGTGCATGCCACAAACCTTCCTAATGTAGAACAACTGGTCTGAAGCCCAAGTGCTTAATCCAAAAGACTTAGAATGATAGCTACACTTTAACCAAGTTACTACCAAGCAGTAATAAATACAACTGAATACTTTAAATAATGCCTGGATAAGTGCTCAATTTATACAAACAAAGCTAGATTCAGCAGGCCTGGATCTAGTCTATGCTACAGCAAACAAGGTGTACCAATTTCAGTAAGAAGAAATTCAGATATGCATGCACTATAAGCCTTCAACCAGAAATTCCCAGCTCAGAAGGGCAGAGTCCAGCCTCTCCTCCCACAAGAGTGCAGACCACAAACCCTCTTAATGTAAAATAACTGGCCTGAAAGCCCAAGTGCTTAAACCAGAATTAATATACTTTTAGAATAACAGACACTGAGCCCTCAATCAGCAGTTCCCAACTTAGAAGGATGTAAGCTACCTGTTCTGCCACTACAGTGCAGACCACAAACCCTCTCAATGTAAAACAACTGGTCTGAAGCCCAAGTGTTTAAACTAAAAGGCTTAGAATGAGTTACACCAAGCAGTAATAAATACAATTGAGAACTTTTAAGATGACGCAAAAGCAAAATAAAATAGGAAGAAACACAAGTACAGTAAAAGCAAAAGAATTTTTTTTTTTTTTTTTTAGAAAAGTAGCAAAAGCAGTAGTAAATACAATTCTCATGCAGTGCAAGCTGGCACACTTGAATATGTAGCAATATTAGTCCACACACAGTTTGAAAAAATGTAATTAAATTAAAAAGGACTAAAAGCAAGTGCAGAAAGGGTTTATTAGGTAGAATGCGGTAAAGAGATGTCCTGGGGGAGTGTCTTAGATCAAATCTACAGTGGGGCGGGCACTGCAAAAGCCACCAAATTTAAACTACAACCAAGAATAGGGAGGGGGGTGAGGGAACAGTTTCAATGCAGATGTAAGGAATGTGCAAATTATAAAAAAATATATATACTGTTTTCTATATATTTGCAGAGCAGTAAGACACAGATATCAAGCAGACAATTTAGCTCTATAATACAGAATAACACAGAAAATATACTCAGCTCTATAAACTTGAAGATAGTTCTGTAAGGCTGTCTCTCAAACTAAGGTTCCAGTTTGAATACAGGTTGTTAATTAAAAGGAGACACAGCACTAGCTAAATTATATCAGCTGAAAGACAAGGCAGGAAATGAGGGGGTGGGGAACAGTTTCAACACAGATGTAAGGAATGTGCAAATTATAAAAATATATATATACTGTTTTCTATATATTTGCAGAGCAGTAAGACACAGATATCAAGCAGACAGTTTAGCTCTATAATACAGAATAACACAGAAAATATACTCAGCTCTATAAACTTGAAGATAGTTCTGTAAGGCTGTCTCTCAAACTAAGGTTCCAGTTTGAATACAGGTTGTTAATTAAAAGGAGACACAGCACTAGCTAAATTATATCAGCTGAAAGACAAGGCAGGAAATGAGGGGGATGGGGGAACAGTTTCAACACAGATGTAAGGAATGTGCAAATTATAAAAAATATATATACTGTTTTCTATATATTTGCAGAGCAGTAAGACACAGATATCAAGCAGACAATTTAGCTCTATAATACAGAATAACACAGAAAATATACTCAGCTCTATAAACTTGAAGATAGTTCTGTAAGGCTGTCTCTCAAACTAAGGTCCCAGTTTGAATACAGGTTGTTAATTAAAAGGAGACACAGCACTAGCTAAATTATATCAGCTGAAAGACAAGGCAGGAAATGAGGGGGTGGGGAACAGTTTCAACACAGATGTAAGGAATGTGCAAATTATAAAAAAATATATATACTGTTTTCTATATATTTGCAGAGCAGTAAGACACAGATATCAAGCAGACAATTTAGCTCTATAATACAGAATAACACAGAAAATATACTCAGCTCTATAAACTTGAAGATAGTTCTGTAAGGCTGTCTCTCAAACTAAGGTTCCAGTTTGAAGTACTCACAGATTAGCCCAAACTCTCCAGAAGAATATTTCAATTGCATGTTGCTTGCAGAGCTAATGACTACATGCAACTTTTACTGAGCAGATATAGACTTAAATCAAAGTTACATACAAAAGTAGCACCTTTCTCCTTATATCAGTTTGTAGAGTGGAGGCATTCAGTATTGCTACATCAGTAAGGTTACTTCTTAATCTATGCCAAATGAGATCCAGCTGGAAGATTGTATAGACACAGCCAACAAAGGTGTGGTTCTGTAACACATTAATCCCACCCTTCCGAATAACCCTTGTTCCTCCAACCTCCACCTGACTATGGTAATACTTATCTACATGCCCATGTTCTTTCTAATTTATGGTTAAATTACTCCACTTAATGATTTCCAATATATTAATTTCCTTTAACAGTTGTCACTATTCCAGACACTGTGCTTTTCAAATTAGCTAGTTGGAGTATCTTTTTTCTCTTCTCATATTATTAAAAGCTCATCTATCAAGACATAATGGCAGCAAGAGTTTCACATTTCACTTACTCGCATACTGATCCCTAAAACTATCTTATGAATTTGAAAAATATGTCCATTGATAATTAGGGTCCAACAAAAAAAATCTTCAATATGAAAGACTAAAATGGGTACAGTCCCTTGCAATAAATATTCAGCCTGTAAATATTTAGTTAATTTTTTTCCATTTATAAACGAGGTAAGATTTATCCCTAGGTGCAACTTTACTTGCTGTACAGACAGTGTGGTTTATGCCTTAAAATGCACTTATAATTTATTCTACATTGGGGAAACATACAGGAGTTTTAAGGTTCGATTTTTGGAGCATGTGAGGGACATTAAGAATAAAAAATCAGAGAGTCCATTGGGCATGCATTTTTTTATAATTTCATAATTCCAGCCCTAGCAACCTCTCTGGTTGTGTTTTAGAAAAGGCAGAGGTGTATTTAGGTGAACATATTAATGTAAAAGATAAATTATTAAAAAAAGTAACACTTTTTATTTTGAAGTTTGGTACTCTACAGCCTTTTGGCTTGAACAAGGAATGTAACTGGAAGTATGTAATTTAGCATAATTGAATGATGACTTGATTGCTTGATTGAGGGAGGGACTTTTTAATGTGCAATATATTGTATATATTGAAATGCTTTGTGAGGTATGCGTAACTCTTTGAAGGCTGTTTAGGCCGAGATGCTAAGTTTTTATTAAACTTTTTTTGGACAGTAGCCTTTACGGTTTCTTTTGGACTTTCCTTCCTTTGTGATTGTGTGTTTCAATATGAAAGAAGCCCATTCTGTGGAGCTTGTATGGATAGCTTGGTCAATAGTGCTGCTTTTTCGGTAGGAGGTTTGTACCATATTTCCAGGGACCAAAAGACTCAACGTAATTCTCACAAATGTTTTATAACTGAATAATTTTTTTATTGATTTTCAGAAATATAAACATATGTACAGTATGTATATCAAAGAAATATTTACATAGTAAAAGCTTAAAGTGGAGAAACAATTCCAAAAACAAACATTACAAAACCAACTATTTACATAGTTTTGTTTTCTTGAATGTATCTTTGAATAAGATTATAATTTATTACAGTCTTCTGTTTCTAGCACTTGATTTACCTTCTGCCAGGCAATGCTTAAGAAAGTAGGTCATTCTGTTCCTTCCTTGATTGTTTTCAATTCTAACTGTGAGACTGATAAACCATGTTCTTGAAATGTTTAAAAAAGGAAGGAGTTACAGCTTTCCAGTTCTGTGTAATATTTTTCCTTGCAATAGCAAGGAGAGTCCACAAAATTACATATTTTTGCCTTGGAACACAAGACAGCACAGGTGTATTCAACAAAACAAGAGATTTTGTAAGTTGGAAATTATCAGTGAACAGTGCCTGTAACAAATAGTTAATGTTGTTGTTGTTTTTGTATCTTTTGGCTTTTCCCGGTTAGGGGTTGCCACAGCAGAATTCCATTCCGCTAATGATTGGCAGTAGATTTTTACGTACCGGTTTGCCAGGCCTGACGCACAACCTTCAACGAAGGTACGCCCATTCACGCATGTCTCCACACAGAAGACGCTTTAGCTGAGAATCGAACAGGACAACGTCTTACTGTGAGGCGACAATGCTACTGCAGCACCACCACCGCTGTAACAAATAGTTAATACTGTCCCAATATTGTTTAAGTAAACAACATTCATAAAACGTGTGTTGTCAATTGGCTATTGATTGTGATTTACACCACCAACATTTATTTTCTTTATTATATATTATTTCTAATTTGTGTGGTGTTAAGTATGTTCTATGTAAAAATTGCCATGTGAAAAGTTGCCAATATAGTGATAAAAATGTTAGTTTTGGAGATGTAAGAATTAGTTTTGTATCTTTATCATCTGGCATTTTGCCATTAACCGTTTCATAGTATTTCCATATATTCCGTTTATTATGAACTCTTGTTTCTTTCACTGATCTGTGCGATACTGATAAAACTCCTGTCCCATTTGTGGGAAATTCCATCACCATTAGCAACTGCTCTATGAACTTAGGAACCTTTTTCCTAACAGACTTCTGCATTATAGCCTGTTGGTTTAAAACTGTTTGTCTTAATCCCTGCAGTGTTAACCACACATTATTTTGAAGGTTGTACTCACTACTAATTTGCTCTATCATTAGTACTTTATTGGTGTTTATCAACTGATGCCAGTACATTAGACCACTCTTACTAAGCATATTAACTGCTACTAAGTCCTGAGTTATAATATTATTTTGTGTATATGCTACTGGGAATATGAAAAAAGAGCATGTTTTATATCCGGATTTTTGTTTACAAAGTGCAGAAAATACTTTAGGGTATTGATAATGTATTTAGAATTTATATTTTTGTGTTTCCCTGTTGCCATATATTCCTTTAATAACCAAACTAAGCTAGTCGGTACTATTTTCATATGTTTATTTATTGTATCATGAGTGGTTTTTAACCAGATTTTTTCATGTACTAGTTTCCATTTGGAAGTATATTCTTTGTTTAACCATAGAGAAACTGTTTTTAAAGCTGATGATTGTATATATCCTTCTAAATCTGGAAAGCCTATTCCACCTTCTTCCCATTTGTCAAAATGATGTCTTAGGGCAACTCTAAGTTTTTTAGGGTACCATAAGAATTTCATTATTAACTCTTCAAATTGTTTTAAATATGATTTAGGTGGAGGTAGCGAGCAAGCTTGTATAAAATACAGAATTTTCAGGAATATAATCATTTTCATTACATATACTCTTTCCTCCATGGTAAAAAATAGCTTATTCCATTTTTGTATGAGTTCTTTGATATTATTCAAAATCTCATTATAGTTTAGTTGCACTGTTGTATCTGTCATTTGAAATTTTAACTCCTAAATATTTGATTGTATCATTTCTAGATAGATATTTATGATATTGTTTATTTAACCCTTCTTTGTTCATATTTATTAGTAACATATTGGTTTTATTTTCATTAAATGAGAGTCCAGAAATCGTCTTAAACTGTTTTGTTGCTTTCCATAGTTTTTTCTAGTATGTTATTATCTTCTTTTAAAGTCAATAAAATGTCATCTGCAAATAGCTGAATCTTTAACTCAAGATCAGTATCTAGATGAATTGCTTGAATGTTTGGGTTTGCACGCCTGAAATTTGCTAATGGTTCTCTTACTAATGCGAATAACAAAGGAGAAAGTGGGCAACCCTGTTTTGTATCTTTTGCAATGGTAATAGGCACCAACAAACAGGATCCTATTTTTATGAATGCCAAAGATTTGTTATATTATTATTAGTGAGGTAAAATTTTTCAAAAATCCATACTCCACCAGTGCAAGCCAATTCATGAAATCGAATGCACTGTCAATATCTAAGTAAATGACATTCATTTTATTTTTTGCTTTGTTTATGAAATCAATAAGGGACATAATTCTCTTTATATTGTCATATGTATTTCTGTTTTTAATTAATCCTGTTTGATCATTCTCTATCAATAATGGCAACATTTGTTTTATTCTGTTGGCATGAACTGTCATAAATATTTTATAATCTATATTTAATGAACTTATGGGTCTATATGAGGTACACTCATCAGGTTTTTTATCTTGTTTCAAAATTGGTGATACTTGAGTGTATTTCCAAGAAGGAGGGCAATTATTACCTTCTTTAACTCTTTAACTGATGTGAACACACTTAGTAATAGATTTAATGCATTATCAGACAGTAGTTTAAACATCTCTGGTGTCATATTATCATTACCTTGAGCTTTGTTTAATTTTAGTTTCTTGATTTGTGCTATAGTTTTTGTCATAGTTATATCTTTATCTGTTATTTTTCTGTGTTCATCTGATAGTCTTAGTCTTATATTTTCCTTAAGGAATTTTCTAAATGCTTTGTTTGATTCTACTTTATTTTCTTGACTATTGAGTTTACTAAAATATACTCTAAAGACTTCTAGAATTCCTTCTAAGTCTGATACTTTTCTTTTTTTGTCTATATTGTATATTTCTTTTATCTGATTTGCCTTTGTCATTCTTTTCCTCCTGTTGTCTATTCTCCTTTGATTTTTTTGGATTCATACAGTAAGCGCATAGTTTGACCTTCTCTAGATTAATCATTGTTTTATGGTTCAATATCTCTATGTTTTTTTTTTTTTTTTTGTTGAGATCTTCTAATTCTTTTTCTGAAGTTAAGTTGCCTTTATGAATATCTGATTTCATTTTGTCTATTTTAGTTTGTAGTTCTGCCAGTTCTTTATTCCAGTGCTTTTGTTTGTTTTTATACCAGGCTACTGCCTTCCCATATAAATATATATATATATATATATATATATATATATATATATATATATCTGCTACCTCATCTATGAGGTTTAAATCTAGAAATGTTTGCATCTCTGCAGTATATTTACGGTTTGCTATATAGGCTGGAATTCTTATGATTGTAAGTTTTCCTCTGAAAGTTAAAATATATTTCAAAAGTTATTGCATTATGGTCTGAGAAGGGGCAGGTGATTGTTTTGACTCTGCTTAGTTTTGTGGTAAGATTTTTTTTTTTTTTTATTTTTATTTAACATTTGTTAACTCGGAAAGTCTGACTTGGAACTAAGCCAATTTTCAGCAGAGGCCCGGGGAGAAATGCTCCAGAAGCATGTCTTTGTGATGTGGGAGGAAACCAGAGTACCCGGAGGAAACCCACATGAACGCAGGGAGGACATGCAGACTCCACACAGAAGGTACCCCAGCCGAGAATCGAACCGGAGAATCTCTTGCTGTGAGGCGACAATGCTACCGCTGCACCACTATGCCGTCCAAAAAGATCTTTTGTTATATGCACTCTATCTATTCTGGAAAAGGTATTATGTCTATGTGAGTAATGTGTGAATATTAACAAATCTTGTTCAGCATATGTGTAAATGTCCATTAAGTCATAGAGTCAGTAAACTCTGTAAGCAATTTTGAAAGTGGAGAATTCTTGCATGAGTTTTGAGCATTTGTCTCCGCTTCTTTCATTATCCAATTAAAATCTCCTGCAATTATTGTATTACCTTTGGAATGCTGTATTATGTTCTCTACATATTGTTTGGCTGCCCTGACACCCAGTCCTGGTATCTAATAGTTGTTTAATAGGGTATAAGCCAAACTATTTATTAATATTGACTCTAAACAAAATATTCCTGAGTTATCATTGACTGTATTTATGATCTTGGGCATCAAGTTAGTCTTTCTCTATAATATTGCTATACTTCTTTGCTTTTTATTATATTATGAACTTGCTAGTAATGTGTAATTATGCATATTAATCTTATTAATGTCTTGCTGTATAAGATGTGTTTCTTGTAAACATACTACTTGTGCTTTACATAGCTTAAGATATCTTTGTAAGCTTCCTCTTTTACAGCTGTTATTTAAGCCATTGACATTGAAAGAAATGCATTTCACAGTTGGACTAACTATATCTTTGTATTTAACCATTGTCCTGCTTTTGTGTTTATACATAGCCTGGTATGTACATAACCTTGTATGTGTGCTGAAAACTTTTTACCATTCATTTCATATATGTTATAAATGCATTGCATAGGCATTCATTTAAAAGGTACAGATAACTGTCTGCATAAAAAGTGGTTTTCAAAATATAAACAATCAATCATTCCCTTCAAGGGAGAAAACATCCCATCCTCGAATAGGTTTACCATTCAAGTGACCCCCCCCCCCATACCTATTCAACATCTTCTCCCAGCTTTCCCAACAACAAATATAATTGTTTGCTATCAAACTTCAGCTATTGAACTCTATAATATTCAATTAAACACTATTACAGAGATTGTTATATGATATTACTGTCCATAGTTAAATAAAATATTGTAAACAACTTTAAATACAGCATTGTTTTACTATATACATCTTATATTTTACCTCACTGTATTATTTAACGTTCTTTAACCGACATCTGTTTTCAGTGTAACAGCATCTATTGTATAGTGTCAACATTTTATTTAGACAACGCTTTTTATCAATGTATTTCTTGCTTCATTTATCAACATTGTATACATAAATATCCTTTTGCCCATATGTATATTTCTAAGTAACCATTTTATTTTTAGTGTTTCTTTACACCAGATTTAATATACAACTAAGATGACTGTTAGTATTTGTTGCAAAACTTATGTGTACACAGTCCAATTAGGGTCATAGTCCTACTGTTAAGACAACAGAGCCTTATGAAATGTCATTTGTTTCAACATCCAGTCAAGTTAATGAAAACATTGTTAGTGTTATTATAAACTGTAGATTTTAATATATAATAACAATTTGGTTCTGATGTAATCTCTATGTATAAAATAAACAACAATTTTATATAGTACATTCATCTGTTGAGCTGAATTATTTACATCTTTAGATTTAGGTCTGTGTGAATTCATAGTATAGGCTTTTATAATGTTCTTGTTTAATAGATAAGTTATATACAATTTTTGTGATATTTTATACTTTAGATAGTATCAGCAATTAATATGAATTTATTAAGGCTTCATCTGATTCATGGCAATCTCTTACTTTTAACTTTTGTTGTACCTTGTTTTTCTGTATGAAGCACAAGAGAATCCTATGCCTATTTCTTATAATGCTTTCATGACATTTATATCCTACCGTACTAGTTCTTTATTACAACTGGTTCAGCTTCTTACTGAATACATTTGTGTAGATATTTATTTATTTATTTATTTATTTATTGGTTTCTTAGCTGTTAAAATATTATTACTTTTTTGTTACAAGCAGTCATACTTTCTTTTATAGCTATGTGTCCTAGCATGCATATATATGAGTTTGCATTAACTGTTTACATCAATTGCTTCTCTCTTGTTCATGATGTCATTTTTTTTTTGCATATATTATAGTACTTTTGTGGCAATTTATCTTACTTCCTTTTAGAATTATTAAATCTATGCCATGTACATGTACATACTCAGTAATGGTTTGAATCACTTGTATTTTGGTGAAAATATGTGTTTGCCACTTTAAGAGCCTTTTGATTTATGTTAAGCCCCATACTGCTTTGCTTCAAGTGCTAGTCGTGCTCTATAATCAAGTACTTTCATTTTTGGCTGTTTTAGGCCATTTATGAATATGCAAACAACTCTAATGGACTCTAACAGCTCTTTAATATTAATAGCACTTTCTAACTATTAGCAATTAGTTTACAAAGGAAGAAATCATAAATATTTGTTTTTTAAAGTTATATAATTTTATATTTCTTAGACAATTCACACTACAGTCAAAAGCAGTATAGCATTGTGTTTCAAACTATTAAAGCCTGAAAGCATGTATGGTAATTCCATATTTCATATGTTAAGACATGGCAAGTTAGTACTGCTTGTTCTAGATATTAAAGCAGTTCTTTGATATTTGATTATTTGATATGTTTAGTATTGCATTAGTATAAATGATAAAAGGCATTTGCCTTGTCATTCATACCAGAGTCAAAAGCTCTATAGCATTGTGTTATTAAACTATTAAATCCCGAAAGCATGTATGGTAATTCTGCTTTTCATATGTTAAGACATAGCAAGTTAATAATACTTGATCTCATTATTAAAGCATTTCTTTGATATCTGTCTTATTTTAGATGTCTAATACTGCATTAGTATAAGTAACAAAAGGGATTTTCCTTGTCATTCATACCAGAGTCAAAAGCAGTATAGTATTCTGTTATTAAACTATTCAAGCTTTAAAGCATGTATGGTAATTTCATGTTTCATATGTTAAGGTATAGCAAGTTAGTAATATTTATTCTAGATATTAAAGCGGTTCTTTGATATTTGTCTTATTTTAGATGTTTAATGCTGCGTTAGTATAAATAATAAAAGGCATTTACCTAGTAAATGAGATTGTTTTAAAACAGTATATGCCACCCAGTTCATCTTTATATTCCATGGTGGTTTTGTTGTAAAATCTGGATCTATCTAACTCGTTAAACATTTGGATGAGTACTTCTCCTCTAATATTTGTTTAAACATTTTTAGATTTTCATCTTTATTTGTCTCTCAGCTTCTTCTTCTTCTTCTTCTTCTTCTTCTTGTCATTTGTTTTCCATTCATTTTTCTCAGCATGACATTTCAAACCAAAAGAACTCCAATCCATTTCTTCTATCTTGTCTAAGACTTTATTAGTTGATAGATGAGTCACCACCTTTTCTATTGAATCAAATATTTTTGGGCCATCAGTGAAGAAGATTATAACTCTTGCTGGAAAAAACAGATGTACTTGGAGTTGCCTTTAAGTTCTCTTATTAGTAGTAAACATTCTTTTCTTTTGGCCATCACCCCAGATGAATAATCGTTATCAAACCTGCTCAATATCTGAGTTGTTTGGCTTCTGCTACATACCTACAATCAACTGCATTACTAGCTGAGTTAAGTACAAAGTTGCAGTGTTAAAGATTGTACTGCATTTTATTTTTCTGTCTATTTAATTGTTTCATTGAATATTATGGTCTGTGTCCCTCTGTAGTTATTTATTTTTCTATTTAAGTGTTTCATAGAATACTGTGGTCTGTGTCTCTCTGTAGTTATTTATTTTTCTATTTAAGTGTTTCATAGAATACTGTGGTCTGTGTCTCTCTGTAGTTATTTATTTTTCTATTTAAGTGTTTCATAGAATACTGTGGTCTGTGTCTCTCTGTAGTTATTTATTTTTCTATTTAAGTGTTTCATAGAATACTGTGGTCTGTGTCTCTCTGTAGTTATTTATTTTTCTATTTAAGTGTTTCATAGAATACTGTGGTCTGTGTCTCTCTGTAGTTATTTATTTTTCTATTTAAGTGTTTCATAGAATACTGTGGTCTGTGTCTCTCTGTAGTTATTTATTTTTCTATTTAAGTGTTTCATAGAATACTGTGGTCTGTGTCTCTCTGTAGTTATTTATTTTTCTATTTAAGTGTTTCATAGAATCCTGTGGTCTGTGTCTCTCTGTAGTTATTTATTTTTCTATTTAAGTGTTTCATAGAATACTGTGGTCTCTCTCTGTCTCTGCAGTTAGTTTCCTTCCTGCCCTTCCTGTTCTTGTTCTGGTATTAATCATGGTGGCTTTGGAACTGCCTGGCCCTCCTGTAAATTTGTGTTTGAGCACTCTTCCTGGGTCTATCTCATTTGCTCACACAACCGAGTACACGAGATCATATTTTGACTTCAGACACTCCTACCAGTCCCATCTGTTCAGCTCTAGCTCATTCTAGCTTATTCTACTAGCTCATTCTACCTAATACAAAGAGAACAATTGTAAAGGGCAAGCCACTCAGGTCCTTAAATTTGAATTATCTTCTGTTTCTCCTTTCTCCCTCTTGACTTTCCAAAAAAAATGTCATAGGTTAATAGGTAGGTACTAGGCTATTGGCACTAGGGCCCATATAAGCCTAGCCAAATGGTACCCTGGCTTTTTCCACCCAAGAAAATGATTTTCCTATGCCCCTGTCAAGCAGAGCCACAGAAGTGATAATCAAGATTTTTCTTGAAGAGTGCTAATGAGGAGCTTTGTTTGATATACATAGGTAGTTTGTTGCAGAGTATGGGAAGTCTCTTGGACAGGAATCTATCCCCCCAGCATGTTCTGTTTACTGTGGTGACAAGGTTTAGGTCCATAGAGCATGTAGTTCGGAGGGATTGGCATTTCTTTAAGTGAAGCATGTCCAACAGATCTGGGTTTGACATAGCTTTATATGTTAGGCAGAAATCGACTCTGAGTAGGCAATATGTGACAGATTAAAGCTGGAGTTTTTTTGAGACGGTCTGCATAGGGCATCTGTTTGAGGGCGGTAATCCTCTTTGTGAGGTATTTCTGCAGCCTTTCCAGTTGTTGTAGATGTCTTGTGAGGTACATACCAAAAGGGGCATTGTACTCTAGAATGGGTCTAATGAGTGATGAGTAGAGGGGAACAATTACCTCTTTTTTCCTGGATGAGAAACCTTTCGTGATGAGGTGTGCCACATAGAAGGATTTTCTGACTACTGTGGTGATGTGATTATCAAAGGAGAGACTACTGTCCACCTGTATCCCAAGGTCTCTTATCATACTTTCTGTGGTAAGTAGACTGCCACCTCTGTGGTAGTTCATGGGTACATAGTTTTTACCAAAAGGGATGACAATGCACTTTTTGGCATTGAGCTTGAGGCCATGGCTTTGACACCAGGCATCTGTCTCAGTGAGGCCCTTTTGTAGGATGTTCACATTGTTAGGAGTTTTGATTATGGCTCCTAGTTTGCAGTCATCTGCAAACTATGCTAGCCAAAAACCTTCTCTGTTAGCCTGTACTTCAGAGAAGTAGATACCAAACAGGAGAGGACCTAGGCCTGAACCCTGTAGTACTCCACTTGTCACTGGTCTGATGTTGGATTTAGAGTCTGCTACTTTCACAATGTGGGTTCTGTCAGTGAGCCAGTTGGCAACCCATCTTGTGACATAGGGATTTATACCTAGTTTAGTGAGTTTATCTATAATTCCAGAGTGGGGGATAGTGTCGAAAGCCTTGGCAAGATCTAGATAGGCTGTGTGAACCACCTTACCCTCATCTACAGCTTTGGTGACCGCTTCCAAGAAGTCTGTCAGGTTTAGGAGACATGATCTGCCTTTTACAAACCCGAACTGGGTAGGGTCCAGAGTTCGGAGATTACCAATGTCATTGTTTATAAGTTCCATGATGATACATTCCATAGCCTTGCAGACCAGGCTCATCAGGCTAATAGGGCAGCAGTTCCTGGGGTCCATGGTGGCTCCCCCTTTGTGGTGTGGGATAACCATTGCCGTGCACCATTCAGTGGGCACAAAGCCTGAGGAGAGGCTATTGAACATGGTACTTAGGTGGGGTGCCAGTTGGTTCTGTAGTTTATGTAGAATGTAGCCTGGGATGTTGTCAGGTTCCATGGATGCCATGTTCTTGGCTTTGGAGAGTGTGTTTTTTACCTGTGCAGCTGTGATTACAAGAAGTTTGCATTATTCCGGTATAGAGATGGGCCCTCTAGGGGGTGAGAGGGGGGTAAAGTTAACACTGAAACTATCTGCCAGGATGTTGGCAATATCAGTTGGTTCTGTATATTTATTGCCATTGTGCTGTAACTCAGAGCAGATCTGAGTGTTGCCATTGAGATTCTTGACAGCTATAGAATGCTTTGTGGTTGTCTTTAGAATCGGTGATGATTTTGTTTTCGTAACTAGCTTTAGAGGATTTTATGAGGGATCTCAGCTTCTTACTGAGGCTGACCACGGAGTTCCTCCAATCATGGGATTTTACTCTTTTTTGCAACAGTTTCTTTCTTCAGTTTTAGAGTTTATTTATGGCAGGGGACCACCGGATTGGCTTCCTTTTTTTGGAGGATAGCATCTTGGGTCTGTTAGGGATTGCATGATCCATGCACTCGTGTAAGTGCTTATAAAGTCCATTTGTATAGGATTCAGCAGTCATATCTCTATTGTCCATCAGCATGGGTGTCATGAAGTTTGCCACTTCTGTCTTAAGAAGTGTGAAGTTGGCTTTGGAGAACATTTTTACAGTGGTTTCCCTAATGGGGGGTGGGGGTGAGATGTGGATGTTTAGGGTGATTAGATTGTGGTTGGATCTGACCAACGAGGAATTGACCTCTGATGTGGAACACCAGTTGCCCATGTTGGTAATGACCAGGTCTAGGATATTGCTGCCCCTGGTGGGGGGTATGGATAAGTTGATCAAAGGCATTGGAATTTATGAATTCCCGAAAACGTTGAGCATAACAGTTGGTATTAGAGTAGCTTTCCCAGT
This sequence comes from Protopterus annectens, assembly GCF_019279795.1. NCBI lineage: Eukaryota > Metazoa > Chordata > Ceratodontiformes > Protopteridae > Protopterus > Protopterus annectens. Next base: position 66,962,034 of record NC_056727.1, on the reverse strand, counting down.
TAATGGTGGGGTAGTTGAAATCGCCCATTATTAGAGTGTTAGGTTGTACACTAATATTTTCCAGTGTATCAAGAAATGAGGAGTGGGACTCCTAGGGCATGGTGGGGGACCTGTAGCAAGCTACAATTTGGATTGCGGTCTTGCCCAGAGTTAGTTGCACTTGGATAATCTTGGATGCATTATGCTGAGCAACTAGCCTGGAAATGTGGATATCCTTAATGAATATGGACACGCCTTCGCCTTTAGTGTTTCAGTCCAGGTTATGTGGCCGCAAACTGTGGTATGAATTATAGCCTGGTAATGCAGGGGTGCTCTCTGGAGCCTTGAACCAGGTCTCTGTCACTGCACAGATGTTGATGTTCTCCATTTTAAGGAGTGCTTCGAGTGAGTGCATTGTGAGGTTTAGACTTCTAGCATTAAGTAGCATTACCCTCAGATTTTGCTTGCTTGTACCTGTTACGGTGGTGAATTTGTCATTTGAACCTTGCCTAAAAAAGGCACTGTAGGGTTGGCAAGAGCCTTAGCCAGTATCCAGAATCCCAAGGGCAACAGGTGGAGGCCATCTCTGGCAAAACATCGTGGATTGTCGATCATGTCATCCCAGGCAGACAGGTACTGGATCCCCTTAGAATGACACCAGAAGCTTAACCAATTGTTGAAGTCAATCATTTTGTCCTTGTTCTGTGGTATCATTTTGGGTGATGGCAGGATGCTACTCAGGGCTAGGGTCATACCTGCCTGTGCTACAAGATCGGACAGCTGCTCCATGTCTCTTTTCATGTAGTCCAGGGTACATCTCAGGTCATTCACACCAATATGGACAATGACAGAGTCATATTTGTACTTGTTGTGGAGTGACCTGAGTGCATGCATTGTGTGGTGGATCCTGGCACCTGACAGGCAGCTGACAGTAACTTTCTCCTTGTTTAGCCTGGTGAGTGGAACACTAGTGTGTCTGACTATAGTGTCACTTATGACTAGAGTGTTGGTACATTGTTATGCCTTATGGGCTGTGGTTGAATGACACACTGAGTTTGTTGGCTCTGTGTCATTTGGGTTGTGTTGGGGGGTGGAGGTTGCTTGCGTTTCTTCTTTGGAGGTCCCTGTTGCTTTGGTAAATTTTTATTGAGAGCCTCCGCAAATGTAGATGTGTGTTTTGTGTTTTAAGTGTGTGTTTTGGTGGTGTAGGCTTTGAGGTACTTTGTGATGAGTGTGGTGTGGTGCAAGTCTTTACCTTCTCCTCTTGACTGTATAGTCCAGTTTTGGTTGAAGAGAGCTTTGCTTCCAGTTTGGCTAATAAGTGCATCTCTCACAGGTTGTAGTGTTGGATGGTAGGAGAAGAGGGTTGTCTGTGTACATGAGGCAATTGCTGCATTGCCTCAAGATGCCTAGATTCATCAGGTAGACAGGAGAAAACACTGGGAGCCGACCCTTAGACATGCCTGGATAGGTGCTTACTTATTAAGTACTAAAAATAGTTTTCCTCTAGACAAGTGAGGAAAGTTGAGTGCTGTAGTAATTTGTAGCTTATTTAGTGCTTACAATGAGTTCTGAACAAGTGCTGAGCTCAAAGAAACAGATTTGAGTGCTGAAACTAGAAAACTGGCTAGTTCTAAGAAACACAAATTAAGCTAGAAGGCTTCCCTCCAACACAGAAAGGCTTGGGGGCTCAGAAGCTTACAAACAGTCCTGGATACAGCATTTCTAAGCTTGCTTCCTGCCTTTCCTGTAACTAGTCTAGTCCAGATACAGATTTGCTGTAACCAGGACTGTTTGTAAGCTTCTGAGCCCCCAAAACCTTTCTGTGTTGGAGGGAACATATTGGCTTATCAGTGGGAGTGGTAAGCACTAGGTAGCCTATCTACCACAAGAGTGGTTTCTGGCCCAGAAATTGTAGTTTATTGGCCGCTTGGGCAGTTTTTCCATCTCCTTCAACTTTCTAGTTTAAAAGCCTGCATTTGCGCTTGTTTCCCCCATCTTTCCTGTAACTAGTCTAGTCCAGATACAGACTTCCTGTATCCAGGACTGTTTGTAAACTTCTGAGCCCCCAAAGCCTTTCTGTGTTGGATGGAACATATTGGCTTATCAGTGGGAGTGGTAAGCATTAGGTAGCCTATCTACCACAAGATTGGTTTGTGGCCCAGAAATTGTAGCTTATTGGTTGTTTGGCAGTTTTTCCATCTCTTTTAACTTTCTGGTTTAAAAGCCCACATTTGTGCTTGTTTCCCACCTTTCCTGTAACTAGTCTAGTCCAGATACAGATTTGCTGTATCCAGGACTGTATGTAAGGTTCTAAGTCCCCCCCCCCAAGCCTTTCTGTGTTGGAGAGAAGCCTTCTAGCTTATCAGTGGGAGTGGTAAGCACTAGGTAGCCTATCTACCACAACAGTGGTTTCTGGCCCAGAAATTGTAATTTATTGACCATTTGGCAGTTTTTCCATCTCTTTCAACTTACTGGTTTAAAAGCCCATGTTTGCGCTTGTTTCCCATCTTTCCTGTAACTAGTCTAGTCCAGATACAGATTTGCTATATCCAGGACTGTTTGTAAGTGTCTGAGCTTGCATGCCTTTCTGTGTTGGAGGGAAGCCTTCTAGCTTATCAGTGGGAGTAGTAAGCACTAGGTAGCCTAGCTACCACAAGATCCAGGTACAAATTCTTAGTTTTAGCACTTGAATTTGCTTATTCGTGCTCAGCACTTGTTCTGAACTTGCTGTTAGCACTAACTAAGCTACAAATTACTGCAGCACTCAATCTTCCTCTTTACCTGGAGAAAAACAGTTTTTGTACTTACTTCCCTCACTTGCTTAGAGAAAAACAGCTCTTATACTCACTTTCCTCACTTGTCTAGAGGAAAGTAGTTTTTTATTCAGACATGTCCAGGGCTCAGCTCCCAATGTTCTCTCCTGTCTATCTGATGAGAGTTGCACTTATCTGCCAAAACTGGAGGTAAAGCTCTCTCCAACCAAGACTGAAATTGACAGTCAAGAGGAGAAGGTAAACACTTGCACCACACCACAATCATCACATAGTCCCACTAAACCTACACCACCAAAATCCAAACATAGAAACACAAAAACATTCACAGAGGCTCTTAATAATAATCTGCTCAAGCAACAGAGACCTCCAAAGTAGAAACGCAACCAACCTCCACCCCCCAACACAACCCAAATGACACATAGCCTACACACTCAGTGCACCAATAAACCACAGCCCATAAAGCAAAACAAAGTACCCAACAAACTAGTCATAGGTGACTCTATAGTCAGGCACACTGATGTCCCACTCACAAGGCTAAACAAGGAGAGGGTTACTGTCAGCTGCCTGTCGGGTGCCAGGATCAGCCACATAATCCACGCACTCAGGTCACTCCACAACAAGTACAAATATGACTCTGTCATTGTCCATGTTGGTGTGAATGACCTGAGATGTACCTCCCTGGACTACATGAAAAGAGACATGGAAGAGCTCTCTAATCTTGTAGCCCAGGCAGGTATGACTCTAACCCTGAGTAGCATCCTGCCATCACCCAGAATGATACCGCAGTACAAGGACAAAATGATTGACTTCAAAAATTGGCTAAGTTTTGGTGGCATTCTAAGGGGATTCAATATCTGTCTGCCTGGAACGACATGGTCAACAGACCACAATGCTTTGCCAGAGATGACCTGCACCTGTCGCCCTTGGGATTCTGGATACTGGCTAAGGGTCTTTCCACCCCTACAGTGCCTTTTTTAGGCAAGGTTCAAATGACAAACTCACCACCATAACAGGAATAGGCAAGCAAAAACTGAGGGTAATGCTCAATGCTAGAAGTCTAAATCTCAAAATGCACTCACTCGGGGCACTGCTTAAAATGGAGAACATCGATATCTGTGCAGCGACTGAGACCTGGTTCAGCACCCCTGCATTACCAGGCTATAACTCATACCACACTTTTCGGCTACCTAACCTGGACAAGAACACCAAAGGCGGAGGTGTGTCCATATTCATTAAGGATATCCACACCTCCAGGCTAGTTGCACAGCATAATGCATCCAAGGTTATCCAAGTGCAACTAACCGGGCAAAACTGCAATCATAAATTGTAGCTTTCTACCGATCCCCCACCATGCCCCAGGATTCACACTCTTCTTTTCTTGATATACTGGAAAATATTAGGGTTCAACCAAACTACCCCACCATTAACTGGGAAAACTTCTCATGTACTGACTCCTTTGCTCAAAGCTTTCTGGAATTCATAAATTCCAATGCCCTGGATCAACTCATCCAGACCCCCACCAGGGGCAACAATATCCTAGACCTAATCATTACCAACATGAGGGACCGGGTCTATATCATAAGAGCAAAAGTTCAAAAGAACGAATGCTCAAACATCGAAAAGGCAGAAACATCAAACGTTATATTGTGGGGGGCTGCACCCACCACACCCCCCGCTAAATATATATTCCAACTCTGAGGTCGCACTACAGTGAGCAAAGAGCAAATATTCCTATCCTCACTGTATTGTGACCCCAGAAAAAGTGTTTCGATGTCCGGCATTTTCGATCATGAGAGCGTTCGTTCTTTGAACTTTCGCTCTTATGATATAGACCCCAGTGATCTGTGTTCCACACCTGAAGTCAACTCCTCATTGGTCAGATCTGACCATAAGCTAATCACCCTATATATCTCCCACCCACCTGTTAAACAGGACTGATTGGTTTTAGCTTAATGATTTTAGTATTTAAATAGTGAGTTCATGGTTGCTCTTTGTTTTTCTTATAAAGTTGTTCTGACAAATAGTGATTAAAAGAGTTTTTACACTAAAAGACTTGGTCTTCTGCTGGTTCCATTTGTGTTTTAATTATTTGTTTGCTTTGGATAACACCTTTTGCCATTCGGCTGCTGCTTTTCTTGTTTACTTGTTTGGTTTCCTGCAGTTGCTTATGGTGAGTGCACCAGAAGAGGACAACCTTGACATCACCCTGCATGCTACTCCTACTCACCGGGAAAATATGCTCTATGCTTTGGTGACTACAGTGAGTGAGATACAGAAATCCTTGACTGCACTGGTGGCTAGGATAAAATAATTAATCCCTGATGGAAGAGAGTTTGGTACAGTGGCAGGTAGCCAGGCTGGTGGAAGGACTAACAATGGAGTTTTCTTTCCTTCTAACAGTAAGTCTGCCTCACTTGCATGAGATGTTGCCGTTGAGGTCAATAAACTGTTGAGCTTGAGTATGGATCCTTTTTATGAAGATTTATTTCAGACAAACCAAGTTACTAGCAGAAATAATAGTTTGGGTGCTTTGGAAAAGTTGGAGAGGAGCTTGAAATGGTATCGTGCTTTGCACATAGAAAACAAGTATTTTGAACACTGTGTAAAAGTGGGGACTGTCCCTAAGGGTCTCCATTTCTTTAAAATGCCTAATGGAGTCACCACAGACAGTCTGTTATTTAAAGAAGTTGTTGGCTTCTTTAATAATGCAGGTTTGGAGTTTATGAAACGGCTCATTAAAAATAACACTAGTTCACTAGAAACTCTTAGAGAGGACTTGGTTCATTAGGAAATAATATCCAACAGTTAACAGAAGGCTGTTCTGAGTTGACAGCTGAAAACCAGCAACTGTTGGACAAAGTAGATAAAATGGACAAACAAGTAATACAGTGCAAGACCAAGAAGGTTCTAAGAGATTTGGCTGTTTATGATCTTATAAATGAGTTTGTGGACTTTATTCCAACAGGGGCTAAACCTAAAAACAATTTTACTTTAACACAAGGGTAAGCTTTAAATGGCAATGACTTTTCCAACAGAGACAACAGGACTTCCAATGATATTCAAGTCATGCCCCCTTTAAATTCTAATGTAGTTCCTGGTTCTGCACAGTGTGGTGATATCATTTCAGTGACTGCTAAGCAGAAGGCGGACATTGTGGTACATGCACCTAATGGGAATGGAAACAAAGCGACTGTTTTTCCAAATTAATTTTTTTTACAGTCAAGGAACAAGGGGAACAGGAGCAGAAGCAGATGCCACCAAACTCGCAGCCGAGGCAGGAGCGGCCGTGGAGGTAGCAAGGACTATGAACTTTGATTCTGTGCATATTTCAGTATTTAATCTCTCTAACTGTTATCTAACTTGTGAGCATGTTAATGTTTTGAAACTAGTTTTGAATTTTCAGCTTAGTAGAAAGGCAAATTTGTCTAAAACACTGTTAGAACTGAAGTTTTTTCTCAAGGAAGCTCAACTTACAGTATATTTTAAATTATGTTACTTTAAGTACAACTTTGTCCAAACCTTCCACATTTAACCCCACATTAGTACATACCATAAAAATGTTTGAGAGCGTAGAAGATTTTTCTTTTTTGGATGAAAAAGAATTTATAAAGAAATTATTTTTGGAAAGGGGATATCCTGGTGAGATGTTGGATAGTGCAGCTAGTGAAATAGTGTCCAGGAGGGATGTGAATTTTCCTTCCTGATGTCAGAGGCATGGCCTCAAGCAAAATGCCAAAAAGTGCATTGTCATCCCCTTTGGTAAAAACTCTGTACCCATGAACTACCAAATAAATGGCAGCCTACTTAACACTGAATGTATAATAAGAGGCCTTGGGACCCAGGTGGACAGTCGTCTCTCCTTTGATAATCACATTGCCACAGTAGTCAGGAAATCCTTCTATGTGGCACACCTCATCACAAAAGGGTTCTCATCCAGGAAAAAAGAGGTCATTGTTCCCTTCTACTCGGCTCTTATTAGACCCATTATAGAGTACAATACCCCTTTTGGAATGTACGTCACAAGACGTCTGCAGCAGTTGGAAAGGCCACAGAAGTACCTTACAAAGAGGATTACTGGCCTCAAACAGATGCCCTATACTGACCATCTCAAAAAACTCCAGCTTTACTCTGTAGCATATCACCTACTCCGAGGAGATCTCTGCCTATCATATAAAGCTATATTAAACCCAGAGCTGTTGGACGTGTTACACCTAAAGAAATCCCAATCCCTCCGAGCTACATGCTCTAGGGACCTAAAGCTTGTCACCACAATAAACAGGACATGCTGGAGGGATAGATTCCTGTCCCAGAGACTTCTATACTCTGGAACAAGCTACCCATCTATGTCAAGCAAAGCTCCTCATTAGCACTCTTCAAGAAAAATCTTGATGAGTACATGGGAAATAGGAAATACATGCCGGGGATCACTTCTGTGGCTTTGCTCGACAGGGGCACAGGAAATTATCTTTCTTGGGTGGCATAAGCTGGGGAACCTTGTTGGCTAGGCTTACTAAGGCCCTTGGGCGAATAGTTTAGTACCTATCTATGAACCATGTTATGTGCTCTCCAAATCTGATTGGGGAATTAGACCAGGCAGTTTTTAATATAAGTTCTTTATCTTGAGATGAGTTTGACTATAATTGACCTGGGACTGTTTGTTGTTTTGTTTAATGCTGAGACTGGGTTTAAGGATCTGTGAGCTCTCTCAATCCCATAGGAGAGAGCCTCTGAAAGCTTGAAAATGTCTAGAAGCCATGTATTAAGTTCACCATTACTACCCTCAGTTCCTTCTGGTATTCCATAAGTCCAGAGACTGGTGCATCTGGATCTATTTTCTAGATCTTCAATTTTGACCATTAGTGAAATATGTTGTCTATTTAGTGTGTCAATATGTTTTTCATATTCAAAAATGTTGTTTTCTACATCAGTTAATATTTCTTCCATATTTTCTATCTTCAAGTTCTGTTGCTATGTTAGTTCCTGTAGTTGTTGGATTTGCTTTTTACTTTTCTTTCAAAAGTATCCAGGTTCTTTTTCAATTTATCAAAATTTCAGTGGCACGTCCTGCATTGTTGTTAATAATGATTGTAAATCCTTCTTCATTGTTTGGTCAGACATAATATTTTTTTGAAGCTTATCTTTTCTCTGGTCCTGATGCTTTCTTTTCGGGTTTTTGACAGGAATATTTGAAGAAAATGCCATTTTTATGTATACTTCTTATACCATTAGTTGTGACTTTCCAGCAAAGTTGAATTGTCTACAATTAATATGTTTTAATTTTTTCTGTCAGAAATCGATTTTAAGGACAGAATATATATTTAAATATAGCAAAGTCACAGTGTCATCTAAAAATTACAGCATGCTCTCCTGACATCCTGCCAACTTATGATTCTCTAGTCTCAAACAACTGCTGTTCCTGAATAGCTGGTCATTGAATATAGCCTCCCCATGGAAATGTGTTTGCTCACAGGCCAACAGAATAAATATAAGAAGCACAGCAGTCATTACATACAGTTCCAGGCTGCACAGCACAATCAGTAGAGTTTGCCTGCACAGCTTATGCAGTGAAAACACCTCAAAAGTTCATATCACTACTAATGCAAAGGAGGACACTGGACCTTGTTAGTGTTCTTCTGAATCTGTAAATATTATACAGTAATAATATAATCTGAGAGCTTTCATGCCATTTTGACAAGTGTAGGAGATTGCTGGTGTACCTTCCAGATAGCAAAATAAAATACAATGTGATCTATAAGGTAGTCAAAACTTGTATTTTGTAGTTTGTGGGTGTGTGTGTGTGTGTGTGTGTGTGTGTGTGTGTGTGTGTGTGTGTGTGTGTGTGTTAGGTTAACTTTTAGGGAAGCCCGACTCAATATCTTTAAAAATATGTGTGTGGGCAGGGGGTGAAGAGAGCAGCAGTCCCTCATACAAATGAACAACAAATGGATTTAACTATCCAGCTATCGATCTGTCTTTCTGACTATCTACTTATCTAATTCAATTTGCTGATTCACTTAACTACCTGTTTTCCTATCTATCTATCTATCTACTATTATTTGTTCAGCATCTACCTCCTCAGAACTACTCTCACTAACTCAAACTACCTTCAACACTGTAGAAACCTGGTTTACTAGACGGTACCTCCTCCTCAATGCTAAAAAAACTAAACTGCTCCTTTTCACTCCTACCACTCGAGCCTCCCCATTAAACTTCAACATCTTGTCAAATGACACCACTGTCATCTCTCCTGACTTGACAACAAAACTACTAGGAGTAACCATTGATAACAATCTCACTTTTGATCAACATACTAACAGCATCATCAAAACAGTTAACAAAAAAATAGGATCATTATACCGTATTAAGCCATTTCTCACACCTACTACCAGGGCTACTATCGCCCACTCCCATCTGATATCTACTCTCTTTTACGCATCACCTATCTTCACTAACCTTAAGAAGGCTAACCTAAATAAACTAGCAGTTTGTTACAATAGCATTGCCCGCTTTGCCACCGGTAACCCTTTCAGAACACATCACTGTCATAACCTAAAACTCCTAGGCTGGCTAGAGCTACAAAACTGTCTTATGATCTCACAACTTACTATTGCCCACAAGATACTTTACCAACCTGATAACACCCCTATACTCTCTAAACTTTTAATCCCTTATAGTAATCTTACCTCCCTTCGATCTTCTTCAAAACTCATGACCAAATCTGTAAAATCTCATAACTTAGCTGGTGACTCTCTGTTCACTAATACTGTAGGTAGGACATGGAATCTGCTACCCACAGATATCACTCTAATCTCCTCCTTACCACTCTTTAAACAAAAAATCAAACTGTACTTCCAAAATCACTAGCTTTGTTCCTGTAGGACTCCTGACTAACCTTTTTATTCCCCCCTACTCTACCTTAACTACTTACTGTCTTATTAGCTACACATACACTTACTTTTTTTCTTGCCCTGTTGCTCTCCTCTTATGCTCTGACTCACTCCTCCTTTCTCTCCCCTGCCCTCATTTCCATCTTCTTTTTTCTTCCCCTTCTAGACTTTTGTTTCTCTCTCTTCTCCTCTCTTGTATTTCTACATTAATCCCTTCTAATCTCTTGTTATACTTCTTTCTCTCCGAATTAATGAAACTAACTGCTAATCTTTAGCATTTTATTTTGTGATGCTACTACTGACCTAGTGTATTTTGTGTGTGCCTTAAGTATTTGTTGTTCTTATTACTAAATGTATATTCTTATTGTACTTAAATTTTTATTAATATGTCTTGTAGTTTAGTTTTATGTATGGAGCTTTTCTCCCCAGGCCTCTACTGAAAATGGACATATATCCAGCTAGACTAGCCCGGTAAACAAATGTAAAATAAATAAAATAAATAAAAATATCTATCTATCTATCTATCTATCTATCTATCTATCTATCTATCTATCTATCTATCTACCTATTTCAATAAAAAATAGCACTGGACTGCACTCACTTAAAATGGGAAAAAGTGCAGGTGGTTACAGAGCCACAGACGTTGCTGTCTGCTGGTATACTTATTTGCTTTTGTTACTCATTGTCATACACTAATCCACATGGGCATTTTTCATACTCACTGCAGGAGCACTGTCTGGTTAAGCAATGTGCTCAGAGTCAGACATTAAGTAAATGGAGGCTAAAGGCATCAAACCCTAGACTACAGGAAGCAGCTTATTAACCACTCATAGCCTTGATCAACGGCATGATGTTACCACATCGCAACAGTTCTTGCCCAACACTAATGCTCATTCTGGTGTTTTGTGTACTCACTACTGCAGTGCCATAAATTTGTCTATTTTCCACCAGTACCTACATTCAAGCTAAGTATGTAGGATGTACATTGGGAACGTCTTCCAGCTCAACATTTCTGTCTATTTATGTAGATATATGCAAACTGCTTACTGAGCAGGAAAGAGAAAAGAACAGAAAGAGATGCAAGACTACTTGACTAGCTAGATTTCAGAGTGGCCTGAGAATCTATCTGCTGTCCAGACATTCTTCCTTAGATCAGACTTTTTAGAATCTACCGAACTAGAGAAAAGTTTTGTCATATAACATCCAAGTTATCTGTCTGTCACTCCATGCAAACTAACTTTAAAACTATTCGCTTCTTATGCAGAAAGCATATTACTTAATCCAGCTGGCTTAAGACGTTATACACTTCTGTCATGGTCACTTTGCATCTTACTGGAAACATAGTAGTAGTTTTTAACTTCCACACCTGTATCAACTGAATGAGATGCCATGAGATTGGATTGAATACTTACTGCCACAATGAATTCTCCTTCCCAAATATATAATGATGGGGTAGAGCACCTATCTCACCAAACCCTGGCTTTCTCACCATAGGATTAAAACAGTATATCAGCCTTCTTTGTTTTTTCTATAGTGAGAGGTTTATGTACTAAAGAGTTGTAATCCTTCCTCCAGCATCTAAATGCAGGGCAGTGTGATCCAGGCTTGCTGAAACTTTACCATGTCCCTACCCTTAGAGCTTTCTTGCAGTGTAACAATTTTAGGTTTATTTCTACACCCTCTGTTTGCTTGATAATTAATTTTCTGATATAATTTCTGAAAATAATCAATGAGGAATTTTACAGCTGCTGTAGCTTAGAGCCCATTTTTTTGTTAGGACAGGATCCTGTTGAAGAGCCTACTCTCTGGTCTCCATAATAAACAATTTTATCTCAGAAATCTGCATGTGCATTCAGAACGGAAAGCTTTCCATAGAAATTATATGATGTGCTGCTGCTGTGACCACAGACATCATTACCATCCACCTGGGATGGGGCACTAATACAAGTCTGGGGTGGCTGGCACTCCTTGCATACAGATGGCATGTAGTCAGCCACTTTTACCACATGCATTTGTCCAGTTTCTCTGTAAAATCACGTTTACAGAGATTTTGCCAGATAGTTACCATTATTAGTATGCAACCATTTCTTATAGTTGTTGATTTTTTTCAGTTAATTCCAATTTACCTGGGCGTGCTAAAATAGCATGCATTCAAATAGTCTATTTGGAACTGGATGCAGCCATGTTTTTGCATGATGTAAGAATGTGCATCCAGTTTTATATCTTTTACAAGCATCTAATAATTGTACATTAAGTAAAGAAAGGGACTGTCTGCTCCTCTACAAATTAAAATATTCATTCTGAAATATCAAGTTTAAAAAAAGTGCCATCATGGGGTGTTAATGACCATTAACTAGTGTTTTTAGTTCTATCCTACCTGAACATAATGGGGCTACACATGCATTGGAATTATGCATGCAGTACAAATTCTTTCTCTGTATGTATGCATAAATACATAAATATAAATATACACAAATATAATACTATGTATGTGTGTATGTATGTGTGTGCGTGAAAGAGAAGGAGAGACAAAGAAAGGAAGACAGTGTGAGAGACAGAGTGAATGCTGACTACAGCATGCAGTATATCAGCATGTATCCTTTATGAAAGAAGAAATACAATAACTAACGTCTGGTTATTTACTGACTGACATTAACTGGCAGTGATTTTTTCAGTAAATCAGACATTTTACAAGGGACAGAGCAGGAATGTACAGCAAAATCAAGCATAAAAGTGAGGGGGGTTGTAATGCCTTGTATTCTATGTTTTTTTTGTCATTCTTTTGATCTCAGTGTGGCATCTGAAGTATGCTCGTGCAACAAAATGGCTGCAATCGGTGTGTGTGTGTGTGTGTGTGTGTGTGTGTGTGTGTGTGTGTGTGTGTGTGTGTGTGTTTGTTTGCGTATGTGTACAAAACACTTATATAACATATATTTTGGATAGAAAGCACCTCTTCCAACAATAATTACATTTGCTACAGCAATTTTTAAACATTAGGTAGAGAAAGTATTTTGCATAAAAAATATATATAAATATGTATGTATGTATATATATATATATATATATATATATATATATATATATATATATATATATATATATATATATATATCTGTGGGTCTACCTGAAAACACCGAACACTGACAACACTGACAACAAGATAACCAACACCGGAAGATCGACAACGGAGATGACCGACGATTGAAAATCCCGATGCTGAGAACACCGACATGTTAAGGTAAGTGTGTGATAGTGACGGACGTTAGGGTCAGGGTGTGGGTAAGGTAAGTGTGTGATAGTAACAGACTTTAAGGTTAATGGTGGGTTAAGTGAGTTAGGGTTAGGGTAAGGGTGCGTGTAAGGTAAGCGTGCGATAGTGACAGACTTTAGGGTTAGGGGTGGGTTAAGTGAGTTAAAGTTAGGGCGCGGGTTAGGTGAGTGTGCGATAGTGACGGACCTTAGGGTTAGGGTTTGGGTTAAGGTTAGTGCATAGATAATTGTGTATGTAAGGTTTAGTGTAGGTTTGTAAGGTTTTTGGTGTGCTTGTGTTGTGTGTGTGCTTTACGGAAAAGGTATTTGTTTTGTTTTGTTGATTGTTGGGATTGTGGTTTGTCGAGCATGTAAAGTTTTGTGTTTTTGAACTTTCGGTTTTGTGGTGTCGGTTATCACATTGTCTGTGTTTTTGCGTGTCGGTGTTTTCAGGTAGACTCATATATATATATATATATATATATATATATATATATATATATATATATATATAAAATAAACACAAATTTACCAGACAGCCCATTCTCTAAGTACAATAATACCCTCTAGGGAGGGGTGTTATCAGGGAAGTAATGCCTTTCCAGGGGTGGTAACATCCTCCGATACAATGACTGCGGTGGTGGTGCTGCAGTAACATTGTCGCCTCACAGTAAGACGTTGTCCTGTTCGATTCTCAGCTAGAGCATCTTCTATGTGGAGACATGCTTGAATGGGCATATCTTTGTTGAAGGTTGTGCGTCAGGGCCGGCAACTCAGCATGTAAAAATCTACTGCCAATCATTAACGCACCGGAGTTCCGCTGTGGCGACCCCTAACCGGGAAAAGCCGAAAGTCACAACAACATGCATACATACAATATATACAACAAAAACAATGCTAAGTGTATCAGGACTAATTTTAACTTTATTTCAGGAAATGATTAAGTAAAATAATAGGGACTAGCCCATCCCTTTCTGAACAAAAAGGTGAAGAATTTAAAATATATTCTAAAATCACAAGATGGATTTGTAAAACAGAAAAATGACAAGTGGCCAAAGAGAATGCGCAAGTTTGGTATATGTAAACAATGTTGCCTCATTGCAGAAGGCCCATGCATTACAACTGAAAAATTCAGAAGAAGAATATTTTAAATGCAAACTCTGAACTTGATGGTCTCTGAACATCAGTATGCTGTCTGGCAGAAGGAAAATGTAATGCCATAAAATGTATTGGTTTTTAAAAATTCATATTTTTAAGGCAGGATTTCAAAATAAAGAAGTAGCACATAGAAAGAGGTATTTCGAAAGATACAGGTGCAAGCAGTCCCCAAAGCAACAAAAAGTACAGGGCATATTTTAATGAGTATAGTGCAGTATGATTGCAACTTCCACCAATGCATGCCCGATTCCAAGATTCCAAAACTCAGAGAAGTAAAGAATGACAAATAGTTTAGCAGAAAACTCCACTATATTTTGACAAGGGAATGGCAGAGGCCATACTGACTTGCCAAAACTTACATATTTCTTAACTTTGTTGAATCTGCAGTATATCAGCAAATAATGTATTACAGCAGGATGAAGTATTTCAGGTGATGTTGGAGGAAGAGCTGCAAATATGTCCTGTTACACAAACTATCATGGTTGCAAGTCTGGCAGCAATGAAGCCAGCTGTTTGACCAAGAAATCATAGATACAGGCTAGACAGAAGGCTGCTGCAGCCTATGTGGGATGTGTACACCCTCCATGTCCTCATACAGCCTGCAGGATAACACATTCTGAGTAGAAATAAAGTTTTTTTCCTGAGCTTGGTATACTGGCCAATTGAACATTGCAATGATATATAGCTGATACAATAGGGGTATCCAGAAAGCTGCTAGTCATACACTGGGATAGTTGCTGGCAGTCATGTGCACCAAGCTGGATGACTGCATCTGCTTCCCAGTGATACCAAGGAAGCTAGCATGGGACAGTTCTTTGTCACAGCCAATTTTCTCCATGTCCTCAGTGCAATTGATTGCACCCACATACCCATTAAAACCTCATAGATGTAGAATGCGACCACACCTGAAAGAGATGACTATCACTCAATCATCAGGTAATGTGCTCAGCAGATGGCCTCATCATTAACCTTATGGTAGCATACCCTCATAGTGAACATGATGCTGCTGTATGGTGGGAAAGTGGCTTAACGGCAATGTTTCAGGAGGGAGACATCCCTGAGGTACTACTACTTTGTAAATATAACTTCATATGAATATGTTATTCTGTTTTGCAATGTTTTGGGTCGGGATGCCTTCTGTGCAGAGTCTGCATGTCCTCCCTGCAGTAGCATGGGTTTCTTCCAGGTGCTCTGGTTTCCTCCCACATTCCAAAGACATGCGGTAGATGGATTAGACACTCTAAATTGGCCGTAGGTGTGAGTGTGTATGCGAGTGAGTGGTATGGATGAACTACCATAGAGGGGCTTGCCACTCGGTGGTGTAAACCTTGGCTCGAGATGATTGCCAGTGTTGAAAGTGACATCCTGACACTATATGCAAAATGAGAAAAAGAGTTTGAGGAAGAATGGATGGTGTGATGGTGCATTGCTAATGTCTACTCTCTACATTCCAACAGATGTCTCCAGTTAATCATTGGTGACATCGTTCAAAGTCTCATCCACGACTACTGGGGATGCATTTAACAGACCACAATCATGAATCAGTGTTTAGCATGTGGAAAGTGAGATTCAAATGTCTGCATCCATGCAGGGGTGAAATGCAGGCATACCAGAAGAGGCTACACAAATGCTCAGCACAACCATTCAAGCATGGTGACCTGTGAGCCCTAAGTGTGGATGATCTACCTGAAAAACCCCAGACATCTAAAGTGGAGTAAGCATAGCTTCACAAGGTGCTTAGGAGAACATAGGTGAATTACCAACAAGATGTGGATAATGAGTACCATAGCTATATAAGCAGGCAACCTGGCAAAGTCATGCTCAAAACCTTCAATCATGACATGCCATATGTAATTTTTTACACAAACCAATATGTGGTGCATACCCATACCTGTCTATAAATCTACAGACACATTAATTCATAGAGGAACATCATACATAAACTGATTTTAAGCAATGTGAGTCATCTCACATCAGATCCATAATATGCAGTGACACATATTAGAAATGTGTAAGGCTGCCTATATTACAGTACAGTATGTCTGGCCATATATGTATGATGTTAATAGATGTATAGCAAACACTGGCCCAAATGTGGTCCATCTGTCTCAATTCATAATGCCACTACACAGGTATTAAATATATGAAATGTAGTGTGTGTGTGTGTGTGTGTGTGTGTGTGTGTGTGTGTGTGTGTGTGTGTGTGTGTGTGTGTGTGTGTGTGTGTGTGTGCGTGTGTGTGTGTATCTGTGTATGTGTAGGGGGATGTTCAGGGAAGTGGCACACCAGAACACCCAGTTAACACTGCAGTACGTAGTTCTAATGTAAAATATACCAAGACATATACTACATCATCAGGATGCTATGTTTGAACTGTTGTTACACTTCAGGTTGCATATCCTGCCAAGGCAACCTCTAACATGCAAGACATGTACCATTCATTTTATGGTGCCTCATGTTTACCATGAATTTCATATCCTCAGGCCATATATGTGCTCCCAGTGCTACACATGTAAAGCATTTTTACATGTATAAAAAACTGTACAAAACATTTGTCCCTAAAATATTTGTACTGTGCATCTTTCAGGAAAAAACACAGACAGGGATTAGCAAGCTACAATTTATGTTTGGAATATACAGCAACCCATAGGAGAACATGCACATGTTGCATTATACATATGATGAAATGAAGAGATTGTAAGCATGTGATGTGCAACTGTGCTATGATGTCATTGTGATGAAGATCACTCACTGGCAATGTAGGCATAAATATTCACAGTAATAAGAAACATAGTTGTATCACATTATGTTTGCCTGTGGATTCTGCAGTGGCAAACAATAAGAATAATTTCAGAAGTACTTAGCACAGGCATTGTGAATGACAGAGTGCCACAGGTAGGGCATGTAAGATGAGTTATTACTCTTCTCAGTGGAGGCACACTGAAGATATGGGTCCAGGTACATGTAGTCTATAAAGTATTTGGACAGTGCTCCAGAGCAGCTAAGACAAGCTGTTCCACAGAGGATGTAACAGATGCCACACTGTCTTGATGTTCAGAAAGGAAACCATGACCTTAGTATGCTGCACTCCTCCTTCTTCTGCAACATCTGGATGTGATGTGAAAAGCAATTAGTTGCCTTAATAACTCCCTTCAGCTCGGTGCCATGACAGAGCTGTGATTGCTCATATGCATATAACAGCAAGTCTATATATTATGAGATACATCCATACATCTTCGATGGACATCTGCTGTCTGCTATGAATTCATGTAACCACCTCTGACAGAGTCATGCAGGGACATGCCCAAGGTCTTCATCATGATCAGCAGCTGATGCTCTTCCGCCACAGTACTGGTTGGGTAGAAAGTCTATCTGCATTAGAGGTTGCACCAGCGGTTTCCATTCATTTGCACTGCAGTACTGTGCTACCATTAATCCATGCCTTGTTGTTGGCTCTGTGCTGATGGTTAACAGGTTCTTTAATGTCAACATCACATATTAGCAATGGTTCTTTGACAGTGTGAGAATTACCTGCATTGTTATCAGTTTAATGTTGACTCTGAAATACCAGTGTTGTCAAGGTATGGCCCATATCTCTACTCCCTCTCATTTTCTTTTAATGTCTCCAAGTCTTTTTGGTTTCTAATACCATGACAGGAATGGGCCCCATTCCTAAGTCAAAGTATGATTAAAGTTCATGAAATTAGTATTGTTTCAATCTTTCATGTTAGCTAGAAGTGCTCTTCACAGGACCCGCAATGTGCCCAGTAATGACTCCTTCTGCAATTCATATGGAGCTACATATATCGCTAATATATCTAAGGATGACTGTGAATTCTTTTTATAAGATCCATTGCTCCTACTACTACTGGAACTGTTTGGGTATCCTTTTTCCTCATTGACCTCATTTTCATCTGCAAATCCTGGCATTTTATGACTGTGTGTGTGTGTGTGTGTGTGTGTGTGTGTGTGTGTGTGTGTGTGTGTGTGTGTGTGTGTGTGTGTTTGTTTGCGTATGTGTATAAAACACTTATATAACATATATTTTGGATATAAAGCACCTCTTCCAACAATAATTACATTTGCTACAGCAATTTTGAAACATTAGGTAGAGAAAGTATTTTGCATAAAAAATATATATAAATATGTATGTATGTATATATATATATATATATATATATATATATATATATATATATATATATGGGTCTACCTGAAAACACCGAACACTGACAACACTGACAACAAGATAACCAACACCGGAAGATCGACAACGGAGATGACCGACGATTGAAAATCCCGATGCTGAGAACACCGACATGTTAAGGTAAGTGTGTGATAGTGACGGACGTTAGGGTCAGGGTGTGGGTAAGGTAAGTGTGTGATAGTAACAGACTTTAAGGTTAATGGTGGGTTAAGTGAGTTAGGGTTAGGGTAAGGGTGCGTGTAAGGTAAGTGTGCGATAGTGACAGACTTTAGGGTTAGGGGTGGGTTAAGTGAGTTAAAGTTAGGGCGCGGGTTAGGTGAGTGTGCGATAGTGACGGACCTTAGGGTTAGGGTTTGGGTTAAGGTTAGTGCATAGATAATTGTGTATGTAAGGTTTAGTGCAGGTTTGTAATGTTTTTGGTGTGCTTGTGTTGTGTGTGTGTTTTACGGAAAAGGTATTTGTTTTGTTTTGTTGATTGTTGGGATTGCAGTTTGTCGAGCATGTAAAGTTTCGTGTTTTTGAACTTTCGGTTTTGTGGTGTCGGTTATCACATTGTCTGTGTTTTTGCGTGTCGGTGTTTTCAGGTAGACTCATATATATATATATATATATATATATATATATATATATATATATATATATATTTATATATATATATATATATATATATATAATAAACACAAATTTACCAGACAGCCCATTCTCTAAGTACAATAATACCTTCTAGGGAGGGGTGTTATCAGGGAAGTAATGCCTTTCCAGGGGTGGTAACATCCTCCGATACAATGACTGCGGTGGTGGTGCTGCAGTAACATTGTCGCCTCACAGTAAGACGTTGTCCTGTTCGATTCTCAGCTAGAGCATCTTCTATGTGGAGACATGCTTGAATGGGCATATCTTTGTTGAAGGTTGTGCGTCAGGGCCGGCAACTTAGCATGTAAAAATCTACTGCCAATCATTAACGCACCGGAGTTCCGCTGTGGCGACCCCTAACCGGGAAAAGCCGAAAGTCACAACAACATGCATACATACAATATATACAACAAAAACAATGCTAAGTGTATCAGGACTAATTTTAACTTTATTTCAAGAAATGATTAACTAAGTAAAATAATAGGGACTAGCCCATCCCTTTCTGAACAAAAAGGTGAAGAATTTAAAATATATTCTAAAATCACAAGATGGATTTGTAAAACAGAAAAATGACAAGTGGCCAAAGAGAATGCGCAAGTTTGGTATATGTAAACAATGTTGCCTCATTGCAGAAGGCCCATGCATTACAACTGAAAAATTCAGAAGAAGAATATTTTAAATGCAAACTCTGAACTTGATGGTCTCTGAACATCAGTATGCTGTCTGGCAGAAGGAAAATGTAATGCCATAAAATGTACTGTTTTTTAAAAATTCATATTTTTAAGGCAGGATTTCAAAATAAAGAAGTAGCACATAGAAAGAGGTATTTCGAAAGATACAGGTGCAAGCAGTCCCCAAAGCAACAAAAAATACAGGGCATATTTTAATGAGTATAGTGCAGTATGATTGCAACTTCCACCAATGCATGCCCGATTCCAAGATTCCAAAACTCAGAGAAGTAAAGAGTGACAAATAGTTTAGCAGAAAACTCCACTATATTTTGACAAGGGAATGGCAGAGGCCATACTGACTTGCCAAAACTTACATATTTCTTAACTTTGTTGAATCTGCAGTATATCAGTAAATAATGTATTACAGCAGGATGAAGTATTTCAGGTGATGTTGGAGGAAGAGCTGCAAATATGTCCTGTTACACAAACTATCATGGTTGCAAGTCTGGCAGCAATGAAGCCAGCTGTTTGACCAAGAAATCATAGATACAGGCTAGACAGAAGGCTGCTGCAGCCTATGTGGGATGTGTACACCCTCCATGTCCTCATACAGCCTGCAGGATAACACATTCTGAGTAGAAATAAAGTTTTTTTCCTGAGCTTGGTATACTGGCCAATTGAACATTGCAATGATATATAGCTGATACAATAGGGGTATCCAGAAAGCTGCTAGTCATACACTGGGATAGTTGCTGGCAGTCATGTGCACCAAGCTGGATGACTGCATCTGCTTCCCAGTGATACCAAGGAAGCTAGCATGGGACAGTTCTTTGTCACAGCCAATTTTCTCCATGTCCTCAGTGCAATTGATTGCACCCACATACCCATTAAAACCTCATAGATGTAGAATGCGACCACACCTGAAAGAGATGACTATCACTCAATCATCAGGTAATGTGCTCAGCAGATGGCCTCATCATTAACCTTATGGTAGCATACCCTCATAGTGTACATGATGCTGCTGCATGGTGGGAAAGTGGCTTAACGGCAATGTTTCAGGAGGGAGACATCCCTGAGGTACTACTACTTTGTAAATATAACTTCATATGAATATGTTATTCTGTTTTGCAATGTTTTGGGTCGGGATGCCTTCTGTGCAGAGTCTGCATGTCCTCCCTGCAGTAGCATGGGTTTCTTCCAGGTGCTCTGGTTTCCTCCCACATTCCAAAGACATGCGGTAGATGGATTAGACACTCTAAATTGGCCATAGGTGTGAGTGTGTATGCGAGTGAGTGGTATGGATGAACTACCATAGAGGGGCTTGCCACTCGGTGGTGTAAACCTTGGCTCGAGATGATTGCCAGTGTTGAAAGTGACATCCTGACACTATATGCAAAATGAGAAAAAGAGTTTGAGGAAGAATGGATGGTGTGATGGTGCATTGCTAATGTCTACTCTCTACATTCCAACAGATGTCGCCAGTTAATCATTGTTGACATCGTTCAAGTCTCATCCACGACTACTGGGGATGCATTTAACAGACCACAATCATGAATCAGTGTTTAGCATGTGGAAAGTGAGATTCAAATGTCTGCATCCATGCAGGGGTGAAATGCAGGCATACCAGAAGAGGCTACACAAATGCTCAGCACAACCATTCAAGCATGGTGACCTGTGAGCCCTAAGTGTGGATGATCTACCTGAAAAACCCCAGACATCTAAAGTGGAGTAAGCATAGCTTCACAAGGTGCTTAGGAGAACATAGGTGAATTACCAACAAGATGTGGATAATGAGTACCATAGCTATATAAGCAGGCAACCTGGCAAAGTCATGCTCAAAACCTTCAATCATGACATGCCATATGTAATTTTTTACACAAACCAATATGTGGTGCATACCCATACCTGTCTATAAATCTACAGACACATTAATTCATAGAGGAACATCATACATAAACTGATTTTAAGCAATGTGAGTCATCTCACATCAGATCCATAATATGCAGTGACACATATTAGAAATGTGTAAGGCTGCCTATATTACAGTACAGTATGTCTGGCCATATATGTATGATGTTAATAGATGTATAGCAAACACTGGCCCAAATGTGGTCCATCTGTCTCAATTCATAATGCCACTACACAGGTATTAAATATATGAAATGTAGTGTGTGTGTGTGTGTGTGTGTGTGTGTGTGTGTGTGTGTGTGTGTGTGTGTGTGTGTGTGTGTGTGTATCTGTGTATGTGTAGGGGGATGTTCAGGGAAGTGGCACACCAGAACACCCAGTTAACATTGCAGTACGTAGTTCTAATGTAAAACATACCAAGACATATACTACATCATCAGGATGCTATGTTTGAACTGTTGTTACACTTCAGGTTGCATATCCTGCCAAGGCAACCTCTAACATGCAAGACATGTACCATTCATTTTATGGTGCCTCATGTTTACCATGAATTTCATATCCTCAGGCCATATATGTGCTCCCAGTGCTACACATGTAAAGCATTTTTACATGTATAAAAACCTGTACAAAACATTTGTCCCTAAAATATTTGTACTGTGCATCTTTCAGGAAAAAACACAGACAGGGATTAGCAAGCTACAATTTATGTTTGGAATATACAGCAACCCATAGGAGAACATGCACATGTTGCATTATACATATGATGAAATGAAGAGATTGTAAGCATGTGATGTGCAACTGTGCTATGATGTCATTGTGATGAAGATCACTCACTGGCAATGTAGGCATAAATATTCACAGTAATAAGAAACATAGTTGTATCACATTATGTTTGCCTGTGGATTCTGCAGTGGCAAACAATAAGAATAATTTCAGAAGTACTTAGCACAGGCATTGTGAATGACAGAGTGCCACAGGTAGGGCATGTAAGATGAGTTATTACTCTTCTCAGTGGAGGCACACTGAAGATATGGGTCCAGGTACATGTAGTCTATAAAGTATTTGGACAGTGCTCCAGAGCAGCTAAGACAAGCTGTTCCACAGAGGATGTAACAGATGCCACACTGTCTTGATGTTCAGAAAGGAAACCATGACCTTAGTATGCTGCACTCCTTTTTCTTCTGCAACATCTGGATGTGATGTGAAAAGCAATTAGTTGCCTTAATAACTCCCTTCAGCTCGGTGCCATGACAGAGCTGTGATTGCTCATATGCATCTAACAGCAAGTCTATATATTATGAGATACATCCATACATCTTCGATGGACATCTGCTGTCTGCTATGAATTCATGTAACCACCTCTGACAGAGTCATGCAGGGACATGCCCAAGGTCTTCATCATGCTCTTCTGCCACAGTACTGGTTGGGTAGAAAGTCTATCTGCATTAGAGGTTGCACCAGCGGTTTCCATTCATTTGCACTGCAGTACTGTGCTACCATTAATCCATGCCTTGTTGTTGGCTCTGTGCTGATGGTTAACAGGTTCTTTAATGTCAACATCACATATTAGCCATGGTTCTTTGACAGTGTGAGAATTACCTGCATTATTATCAGTTTAATGTTGACTCTGAAATACCAGTGTTGTCAAGGTATGGCCCATATCTCTACTCCCTCTCATTTTCTTTTAATGTCTCCAAGTCTTTTTGGTTTCTAATACCATGACAGGAATGGGCCCCATTCCTAAGTCAAAGTATGATTAAAGTTCATGAAATTAGTATTGTTTCAATCTTTCATGTTAGCTAGAAGTGCTCTTCACAGGACCCGCAATGTGCCCAGTAATGACTCCTTCTGCAATTCATACGGAGCTACATATATCGCTAATATATCTAAGGATGACTGTGAATTCTTTTTATAAGATCCATTGTAACTACTACTACTGGAACTGTTTGGGTATCCTTTTTCCTCATTGACCTCATTTTCATCTGCAAATCCTGGCATTTTATGACTGTGTGTGTGTGTGTGTGTGTGTGTGTGTGTGTGTGTGTGTGTGTGTGTGTGTGTGTGTGTGTGTGTGTGTGTGTGCATGTGCACCTCACTGAGCAATGACTGATGGAATGGGATGTGAAGTGATACCTTTTAAGAAAGGATACAACATCCCACCCTTTAGTTAGTAAACCACTTCTGCCAAATCCACTGCAACACCATGATGAAGTTTTCAAATGTAGCACATGTAACTGCACAACCCACAGGCATAGCCTTGTCAAAAAAGTATTTCTCACCAAGACACATATTCAGCAGTGGCCATGTAATGTCCCCACTCTGGGCCAGTAATCAAGGAGCCTCACCATTGACACTGGCGAGGGATGTTCATCTGGAATACAAATGGATACACTCATTCTCTCCAGATGCAGACCTCTGCATCAAGTGCAATTTCCCTTAAGAGCACCCAGGAACATGCTCAGTCTGGGGCTAGTTCCTCTCTTTCTCTCCAAACCCCGAATAAGACTGCCCACTTGCACAGCTTAGAGTTGAGTCCTTATCTGGGATTCAAAGCTAAATCCTCCCATGTCCTCTCCGTGAAACCAGTGCTTGGTTTCCCTGTTCCAAGTAGCTAACACATACACTCCTTGAGATTTGATTTGCACACACACACACACACACACACACACACACACACACACACACACACAAAAACACACACACACACACACACGTGCGGGAAAGGCTGGCACAGATTCACCTGCTGTGCCTCTTTCTGCCCAAACTATAAAGTAATTATCACTGCCACCAGAACCCCTGCCAGCTACTTTAAGGCTCTTGCAAGGGTACCCAATTATACTGAGTGAAATTAATACTAATACAAATGGTAATATTGACCAAACAGCCAGGCTTTCAGGAGTGACCACATTGATCACCAAATAAATATGTGCAAATACTCTCAACACTTCAATACTTTCTAAAAAAGACCAGCCACAATGAAAAGTTTAATTATATTTAATAATGAATAATGAAATAACATGAAAATACTAAACATCTATTTGCATTAAACACTAGAGGTTCAGTCACAGGGAATATAAAAATAACACCAATAGAAAGCTTCACACAGTTACAGAAAAGCACTATTTAGCTAGTCTCACTATCTGTTCCTGATTGAGTAAAAGAATTACTGTTCGTACTTACTGAATAGAGCAAGCCAAGATGGGTGAGAGGTCCTTGTTGTCAGATCCAAGACAGAATACAGAATGCTCCTAAGACTTAAGTCTTCTCTAATATTAAAACATTATTTCTATACAGAATGACATCACATATATCTGGTCATCTGACTCTGTTTCCCACATTGCCCCTATCACTAGACATTACCAGGGTTTAGCACCTGTGTGCTACAATACACACAGCTAGAGCTCGGCTCAGATGTGGTACAGCTGCTGGAAGTCATAAAACCATGAAACCATTTCACTCTACCTACAGGAGTTACATCCTATTGTCTAATGCAGACATTGTATCTCTGGCTCCCTTCAAAACTGCGGGATAACATCTTTATGGCTTAACTCATAAAGTAATTTCATTTCAAGAATATTTTGCAAAGTCAGGTGGGTTAAGATTAACCTCTTCACTTCCTGTATATGCTGTTACAATAGATACATTTAAACAGTTACAATAATGCATGTGCATCTCTTTTCCTTCCAGCAGGGCACACTGTTGATGCATTTTAACACAGGCAAACCTCACAAATACATTTTCAGCACAAGCATATGTACAAATCAGTTAGATATACAAATGACATATAATTAATTACAAAATTCCAACCAGCTGTGCTGGTGTATGTTACAAATCCACTGTCTTCTCTCTCCTGGCATGGCCAGCAGTACCTGCTATGCTATCTTCATACCTCTACCCCCTTTGAAGACTCAAGCTAGTTTTTCAAGTGTCCCTTGAGAAATGTTGCTTGAGAGGAATAAGTTTATCTGGAAATATATTATCCCATACCCTGTCTTGAGAGTCCCTCTGCACTGGCATTACTAACCCCACTACTGTGCTGCACAGTCATATCATATGCCTGCAAGCCTAGGCTTCACCTTAGTAACTTGGCATTTTTTCTGGCTGGCTCTTTGTAGCCATGTTAATGGATTGTGGTCTGTAAATACAGTAAATTTCCTTCCATTTAGATAGGGCTAATGTTTCTGCAGTGCCCATACTATGGCTAAACATTCTTTTTCTACTGCTGCATAGCATTCCTCCCTATGATGGTATCCACAGCTTTGATATACCACTGGGTGCTCTTCTACCTTTGATGAAATCTGGATGAGTACAGCCCCCATCCCATGGTAAGAAGCATTCACCTGCACAACAAATTATTTGCTGTAGTCTGGACTGGCTAACACAAGCACTCCTCCCAAAGCCACTTTAAGCTTTTGGACTGCCTGCTCACCATTACCTTGTCTGGCCTGTTTTTCTTCAACAGGTCTGTGAGGGGAGCAGCTATTCTACTATAATTGGGAACAAACATTCTATAGTACCTTGCTGTCCCCAAGAATGCCCTCACCTGCTTTTTAGTAACAGGGGCAGGCCATGCCTGAATGTCTTCCACTGTGGCAGGTTGTGGCCTGATCTTACCACTCCCCACTCTATGTCCCTGGTAGGACACCTCTGCCATACCCACCTGATACCTACTGAGCTTATTGGTCAATGCTGTCCTTTTCAGTCTGCCCAGGTCCTCCCCGACATGCTGAAGATCCTCATGCCAGGAATGACTGTAAGTGGCAATTTTATCCAGGTAAGCAAGGACATAATCTCCTGTTCCTTCTAGTATATGACATACCAGCCTCTGGATGGTCTCTGAGGCATTTTTCATCCCAAGACATCTTTGAAAACTCATATAATCCAAAAGGAGTCACAAAGGCTGACATATCTCTACCCATGGGAGTCAAGGGTACCTGCCAATAGCCCTTGTTCAGATCAGTAGTGGTCAGATAGTTATCTCCACCAAACTGCTCTAAGGCTTCATCTGTCCTAGGCATGGGGTAAACATCTGACTCTGTAGTCCACATAGAGCCTGGTGCTGCCATCTTTCTTTGGTACCAGCACCACTGGGGAGTCACAGGGACTACTGGACTGCTGGATTACTCCTCCCTTAGAGTCTGTCTTACTCGCTCAAGGCACCCTGTAAGGGGCTAGCCTGATAGGTCTTTGGGGTCCTGTAGCCACATGGTGCTGCACCAGATATGTACACCCAGATTTCCCAGAGAACATGCCCCCATACTCTTGTAACACTGCTCAGTTTTCTCAAACCTGGGTAGGGGATAGCTGCTGAGACATTGCTACCCCTTCCACTGAGGTGTCAGTGTGACCATCACTAAGGAGATCAGTCACCAGAGCACCCTCAGACTCCTCCTGCCATCCACTGAAAATACTCAGCACCAGGGTCTCCCTATCATGGTAAGATTTCATCATGTTAACATAGTATAATTTGTGTGTCTGCCTCATTCTTAGCAGTTATACCATCCAGTTAACATCACTGACCTTCCTTACCAATTTGAAGGGTCCAATCCAAGCTGCCTGCAGCTTATTGTGTCTAACATGAATGACAGCCATCATCTGTTGCCCCACAGTTACTCTCTGGCTTGAGCATTCCTGTCATACCAGATCTTTTTCTACTGTTGGACTCCTGCCAGGTTCTCGTGGGCCAAGCCCATGAGCTCCCTAAGCCTTGTCCTGAGGTTTAGGATATATGCCACAACAGACTCCTTGTGGGATTCACATTCACCCTCCCACTCATCATGAATCAGATCTAAAGGTCCCGTCACCCTATGCTCATACAGCAATTCAATGGGTGAAAAATCTGTGGACTTCTGGGGTACCTCTCTGTAAGCAAACAGCAGATGAGGCAAATATTTGTCCCACTCTCTCTTAAACTGGTCTGCAAATACCCATAGTATGGTCTTCGGTGCAGATTTTAACCTCTCCACAAGACCATTAGTCAGGTAATGGTAGGGGGTGGTCTTTAAGTGCTTCAACCCACAGTGCTTCCACAGACAAGCTAACAGGTCTGACATGAAACTGGCACCTCTGTCAGTCAGTATTTCTCTTGGGAAACCTACCCTGCTGAAAATCTCTAACAAAGCATTTGCCATTTTTCTGCCTCAATGGAGGACAGAACTGCTGGCTCAGGGTTTCTAGTAGCATAATCAACTACCGCCAGGATATATTTCTTCCCTGTGGAGCTTGGGGTACTCAGAGGCCCCACAATATCCATAGCTACCCTCTGCAATGGCTCCTCAATCACAAATAAAGGCATCAAAAGAGCTTTGACCTTGTCTCCTGCCTTGCCTACTTTTTGGCACTGCTCACAGGTCCTACAGTATCTTGTTACATCCTTTGCAATCCCAAACCAATAAATGTTCTGCATAATACATCTCTTGGTACACTTTATGCTTATATTACCTGCAAAAGTAATCTCATGAGCTATGGCTAGAAGTATCAGACAAGCAGGTTCTTGGCACTACCAACTGCTGTATTAGCCCTTCCTCAGGGGTCCACTCTCTGTACAGTAACCCTTTGTTCCAGTATACAGACTCTCCTTTTCCATGAGAATCAGGTGCCTCCCTAGCTACCTCCCTCAAGCCTCTTAGTGTAAGGTCTCAGAGCTAAGCCTGCCTCAGCACTGCTTTTGTGACTCTTCCCAGCTCCCCTTCCCCAGGAAGTCTGGTATCCTCTGATAGTGGTGACTTACTATCAGCAAGGTACTACCAGTCACCGCTGCCCTTACAGTCACTTTGTCCAATGGACCATTAGTGTCTACCAGCAGCTGTGGCTCACTTTCAGGATCACTGCTACAGGATAGCTCCATCCCTGAATTAGCCACACCACCAGCCCTGGCTTAAGGTGTGGTGTCTGTCTGGATCTCCTCCAGGCTACCAGACCCACATGTCTGTCACCAAGCCTGACTGTGTGTAACTGCATGCACACAAGGTACTGCATTATCAAAATTATTCCCTATCAAGACATCTGCAAGGATATCCTCAAACAAACCAACTTGCTTGCTTCCTTTTCCACCCACCCAGTCAGGGAGAACCCTGGCCAAAAACATTTGAAATGGGGTCCGTCCTAAAGCTCTGACTGAAGTGGACTGCCCAAGCAAGTACTGTTCCTTTCTAACCACTGCAGGTTTCACAATGGCTGTGCCAGAGGCTCTGTCTCTCTTAGCAGTGGCCTGTTTTCCATCAACTAAGATAGGATATAACCTCTTGTGATAGTTTGGTACCTCTCTTGTCTCCAGACAACTTACCACTGGCATACTGTTATTCCCACTTGCTGGCTCCCCCACGTTTTGTTCTGCACCTTACCTCCATGGACATCTATATGCTACATAGCCCCACTGGTTACCTTTAAAACTATTAACCCTTGATCCTCGCCATGTACCTGAGCCTGTGGCTTACACTGTTACTGGTGGACTCTGTTGGGGCAGTTTAGGCTGCCCACCACTGGTTCCCTCATATCCATGTGCAGCACTGGGTATCTCTTTCATGTAAATTGATGCCCCACTTGCCCTTTTTCCCCAGCTCATCTACAGAGTTGCACTCTTGGTCTGCCAACCAAATTCTCATGTCCTCAGGCAAAGTGCTTGTTCCCTCACCAAATGGTCTGCCAGCCCTTCAAAAGTGGTGACCTGAAACCCACTAACCCACTTATGAAAATAAGTGCTTAACTCAGCAATATAATCACACACACTTTCATCTGCCTTACATCCATGCTCACAAAACTTGTTCCTGTAAGCTTCATGTGTTAACTTAAAGCATTCAAGTAAACATTTCTTGACTCTGTCATAGTTTAAACAATCAATATCAGACAATTTAGAAACAGACCCAGAGACACCCCAGACTCCGGAATAGACTGCCCATACATGTCAAGCAGTGCACCTCTGTGGCCCTCTTCAAAAGGAACCTTGATAATTGGATGGGAGATAGGAAATTCACCCCAGGGATCATGTCAGTTGCCCTGCTAGACAGGGGGCCAGGGAAGTAAATACTGTGGGAAGAAATAACTAGGAAATTATTATGACTAGGCTTGTATAGGCCCTAGGGCCGTTAGCCTAGTACCAACCTATGAACCTATGAACCTATGAGCAGTTACAGCTTTACCATGGAGTAAGGGGGTCAGGAACCATACCCAGAGCCCTTGGCCAACATTATACTGATTACAGACCCTTTCAAATATATGAAGAAAACTATCAAAATTATCACCCTCTGTAAATTGTGGAAAAAATTTACTGACCTTTATTGCTTCTGGGGTTCAGTTATTCCCTTCACCATTACCTCCATGACCCTGGCAAAAAGTCAGCATATCCTTCTCATGTTGAGGCAACTTCTCATTTTCTTGAGCCTCTAAATGCCACTATCTCTCTGCTGATTCTAATTCCATCTGTTTGCCTACCTCAGTCTCTCTCTGCTAATTCTGATTCAATATGTTTGTCCTCTAGTTCAAGTCTCTTTAACTCCAGTTGGATTTTTAAGTCCTCTGAGGAAAAGGTGACCTGTCCTGTTTCTGAGGGCTGCAAATTTCCATCACCAGACTGGTTATCCTCCTGGTTCCTAATCAGAGTTGCAATTAAGGAAGAAATCACTTTCTCTTTAGTCAGTTTGGCATGCACTAGTCCTTTGGCTTCACACATCTTGGCCAACTGGTTCTTTGTCAGCTTACCATAATCCTCTGCTGACATTTTTGCCTGCTGTCCCTAATTAAATTAAACTAACAAAAAGAAAAAATGAATAAAACTGTTGTGATATAAAACTCTGAATGTCTTCCTTGTGGCTGCTGAGAGAATGCACACTTTTAGTGACAACTGCTTCCAGGGTACAGAAGTTCAATATCCTTGCTCACCAGTATGTGATGCCCCCACTTTGGGGACGTAATGGAGGATCCTGAATCCTCACCACTGACACTGGAGAGGGAAGTTCACTTGGAATATAAATGGATACACTCAGTATTTCCAGATGCAGACCTCTCCGCATCAAGGACAATTTCCCTTAAGAGCACCCAGGAAACACAGTCTGTACAGAATGACATCACATACATCAGGTCATCTGACTCCCACACTATCCCCCATCAGTAGAAGCTACCAGGGTTTAGCACCTATGTGCTACAATACACACAGATAGAGCTTTGCTCAGATATGGTGCAGCTGCTGGAAGTCAAAAAAACATAAAACCATTTCACTCTTAATACAGGTGCTGCAACCTATTCTCTAGCACAGACACTGTGTCTCTGGATCCCTTCAAAACTGTGGGATAACATCTTTATGGTTACAATAATGCATGCGCATCTCTTTTCCTTCCAGCAGGGCACACTGTTGATACATTTTAATGCAAGCAAACCTCACAAATATATTTTCAGCACAAGCATCTGTACAAATCAGTTAGACATACAAATGACATATAATTATTTACAAAATTCCAGCTAGCTGTGCTGGCATATGTTAGAAATCCACTGCCCTATTTCTCCTGGCATTGCTGGCAGTACATCATATCATCACAGGCCAGTCCTCCACTCTAATTGACAAAAGCTGAAAAACTACTTCTGTATCCAACTTCACTAACCATGGGTCCTTAAATTCCCTGATAAGTCTAATTGTATTATCCATGGATGCATATTGCATTTGAGTGTCAGATCTAACAATGAACCAATTCACTGAACTCCCTTTGCGGGGTATAATAAAAGATGAATTAGCCTGAAATCACCGGGTTTCTTCTTAGACACATGGCCTAAAGGAGAAATATGATAATCAAGAAAAGGTGGTACCTCATAAGGGCCTAAAACTATTCCAACCATAACTTCTTTATCCAGCAACTTCTGAAGAATCCCTTCCTTCCCCCTAACTGATTTCAGGTTGCAACATATCATCCCTTTTCTCCTACAGATGAATAAATAGGAAAACCCCCATGAATCCCTCAATTAATTACTTAACCACACCCACATCAGGAAAATCTGATAACATTAATGGGTAAGTAGGAAGGTCTGTCTCCCCAACTGGCCTCAAAAAAGACAAAGCCACAAAAAATACTCCCTCCTCTAAAGGGGACCAGTAATAAGCTGTCAATTGATATACAGTAGCAGTGACAGTGGAAGCTTTTCACTACTGCATGACTACCACCACAAATCAAACAGAAATGATTAAATCTGAACATCAGACAAGAACACCTGCCTAAGTTGAAAGCACAGCTATCATTGTATTATACGCCTTCCATATGCAGCTTGCTCAAGATTGTTGAATTAACCAAGCTGCTGTATCATCCAAGGGTGTAACTCATCCCCTGCCTATCAAACATAGTTTCCAGCAAAATATCTCCATTCCTGGCTTCCCACCACAATGTCTTGTCAACTACTTTCATCTTGCAGAAATAGTAGTCAGACCTTTGTCAAGCATTACCAGTCCGCAATCTTTGCACCTAATGAATAGTAATGAAATATGTCAACAGGGTCAACATCTGGGACAAATCCTAGACTAAGACCACAGCTATATAATAACCAAAAACCAAGATCCAATTTTCTCAGGTCCTTGCCCTAAAGTTACCTAGCCTTCTTCTACCCAAGGCAGCCAGGACTGCCACCAGGTCCTAAGTCACTGGTGCCTCTGCCTCTACCAGCCTCTGTACCCCACCTCTGTCATTCAAATGAAAAATATCAACACACTCACTCTTCCATATCTTTCTTTTACCAATGTGGCAATACGAGAGGTAATAAATACCCCATTCCCCCCTGCCAAAATGTTTGGGTCACCAGCCAATCTCCTTGCTGTGCCCTTAGATCATCTCCACTTGGCCCCCTGACATGGTCTGCATTATAGACCATGTGCTCTCCTGATGACTCCCAGCTACCTATACCTACAGCTGTGTCAATCACTGATACACTTAACTAACTCCTGCACCTGTTCTTCAAACCTTAACAACCCCTGGAATCTAAGTCGCTCTGGTTCATCTAAATCTTGTAGCAACTCTGCTACCCTGTCAACCCCAGGTCCACTTGATGGTAATTCCCAACAATCTTACAATGTTTAGCATTACCTGCTGATGGCTGGGACCCAGCCATCTCAGCTCAGCTGGCCACCTTGTTAGCTGCTCAGGTTGCCTTTCTAGGCTTCCTCCCAGCAGTGCTGATACTATGCTCATCTGGTGCCTTGCTCTCTCTCTCTCTCCAGCTTCTCTTCTGACACTTTGTCGAAGACTCCATAGGTGACTGTTCTGGTGCCTCTGCCTCTTTAAATAATGCCTCCATCTGTGACACAATCTTGGCCAAGTGCTCCTTCTTTAACACATGCATCTTGTCTATCTGTAACATAGAAAACAATAATAACTACCAGTACCTTCCTTGTCGTACCATAAATTCCTAATGCTCTCTTATATAGCCAGCCATGCCACTTAATTTTGACAAAATAGCCACTCTAATTCCTGCCAGCTTTAACATCACCCTCTATATCCCTCCTGTGGAGTATAATAACAAATTGCCAAGTTAAAGGTGTCCAAGGCAAATCCATACTAACCAGCCTCTATCAGGCTCCTCCCACAATATAGTACTAGTCTCTGTGACATCAACAGACAAGAAAATTGAACATCAACGCCACTTTCCTTTTTTTTATACTTAAATTCTACTACGCTATGTAATGCTCCTACGTATAACCTATCAACCTTTCAGACTCACCTACTAATACAGAACTACCACTGGGTTACCAAAAAGGTGCCACCCTTGGGCAGAAAACCACAGATTACATTAGTTTAAATCAGCTAACAATGCCTTCAGCCTTCCCACAGAAACCATAGAGCCATGCATTAACAGAAATGGCTGCTGCACTCCATGTCAGATAAGCTTGACCCCTTTATCCCTTATACACCTAGAAGGCAATGACCCCTGCATGTCACCAAAACAACTGCACACTGTACACATGTAATTAGATAGATAGATAGATAGATAGATAGATAGATAGATAGATAGATAGATAGATAGATAGATAGATAGAGATAGGGATAGAGACAGAGACAGAGACAGAGACAGAGACAGAGATAGAGATAGAGACAGAGATAGAGATAGAGATAGAGATAGAGATAGAGATAGAGATAGAGACAGAGACAAAGACAGAGACAGAGATAGAGATAGAGACAGAGACAGAGACAGAGATAGAGATAGAGACAGAGACAGAGACAGAGATAGAGATAGAGACAGAGACAGAGATAGAGATAGAGATAGAGATAGAGATAGAGATAGAGATGTATGCATTATATTATGTTTATTTTGCATAGCCCTATGTATTCCAGTTGCTATCCAGCTGCAGCTAATGTAAAACACAACATGTTACTCAAGCTAGCAAAGTAACCTATACTATTATTATTTTCTTCTGTCTTCCTTTTCTTTCTTTTTTTTTTTTTGTTATTTTTTCTGGGTTTTTTTGTTTTAAATATAACAAAATTCTCTGTCTACCTTAAACGGACATACGAGTAATAGCATATCATATGCAAGTTATAGCCTTCCGGTCAGCCTTCTAGAAGTCCTCGGCTCATTTACTACTGCTAAACACATCCATGCATGCCTATTTCTAAAACCTCTTGCCTGCTAGCTGCCTTTCAGTCTTCCTGTGCAGGTTTATTATTTCTTTATCTATGATTCATTGTATATATGTATTTATTTTAAAGCAAAACAGCACCTGAAGCTGACATTCCCCCACATCCAGTGGTGCCTGGAAATACCTCACAAGACCATATTTGGGGTAAACATATGTTCCAAACTCTCACCGTAGCTTGCTCATGAGTACAGCATACTGTAACTCTCAGAAATAGTGAGAACCTCCATCAAACATATCTCTCTCTTCACCCATCTTCCTATGTCATTTTTTTATTACTATTCTAAAATATCCCAGGGTTTAAATGACAGAAAAAAGGAAAATACCTACCAACCAGACAACTAACCACTTGCCATCCAAACAGCTATCCTAGAACCCTGCTGCAGTCATCTCCCACCATCAACGCCCATGTGAAGGAGACTATAGCTTAATCTGTGAAAATGCAAACCCATTAATATAATACCAATTAATATCAAACACAATATCAGCATGGGGAGGAAAGTACAATCTAAAACTATCAAATAATTCCTGGCCTATGGAGTCTCACATATTGCCTCAATAAAATCCCCTTCAGCTGGGATTGTGATCATAAAAGCACACTAGGAAAAAAATTCCGAACTCCTACTTCTACATATCCCAAGCACTCCCAAAAAACATACTCTTTTCCTTCCTAGCCTTTATCTACAACCAGACCAAAACCATGAACTCCTGGTCACTTGGCAGGGGATAACAAGTTTTTATTTGTATTAAATCCCACATGAAAAGACCACACAAATCCCAGCCTAAACTATATATAGTCACTCTGACCACACCCATGAACCTACATCACTCCCCGACCCTGACACCACTTACTTTCTTTATAATTTACTTAACCATTCCTTCTCCATCATTTTGATAATCCCCACTCCTGCAAAATTCAACAAATCATAATTAAAAATTCCC
This sequence comes from Protopterus annectens, assembly GCF_019279795.1. Taxonomy (NCBI): domain Eukaryota; kingdom Metazoa; phylum Chordata; order Ceratodontiformes; family Protopteridae; genus Protopterus; species Protopterus annectens. The sequence goes on along the minus strand of NC_056727.1, from coordinate 66,927,019 downwards.
ATTTCTAACCCCCTCCCATCTATAAGCAAACTACATTTAGAAAAGATTTTCTGTTTTGTTTTTCATGAAAAAAAAAATATTTGTATTCTTTACTTAGGACCACAATTTACAAACACATGTTTATTTAATATGCCCTAGATGCCCATATTTATTGCATTAATTTCTTTAAAACTACTGTGTTGTAGCATATGTTTAATAGTAATAAAATCATAACAAAATATTCTACATTTGTGTCTGCCATTTCCATGCTCAATTCTATTTCAAATGCTTCTTGGAAATGCAGAAAATCAATTTCCAAAATAGACTTCTGCAGAGAGTAAGGGGGCACCCCCCTCCCCAGAAGAAAACAAAACAGAGTTTCTAAGACATTTCAATCATCCAATGCATTAAAATGCATTAGAATTCCTACCTCTCACAAAAAGTGGTACAGTCGGGACTCTCGGTTTACTGCTTTTGTCAGTACGTTCTGTTTTTTTTTTTTTTTGTCTCCTGGAATGTGTCTTCATGCTGGGTTATGCCATCAGAGCTGTCAGGTCACATGACAAAAACATAAGGACTTGTAAGAGAGTTGGAAAACAGTGCGAAGGTCTGGAGGACATGTGAGCAGTTCCAAGCTGATTTACTGGATAGATACTTGTGTGAAGTTGCTGATACAATCTTTATGTATGAAACAAACTTAATTAAAATTAAACTGAAAAAATTAACAAAAGATCCTACTGATTTCAAAAATGGTAACGTATTCACTTGGCCTAGAATGGCTTTTTCCACCAGTTGGGTGCCAGATACAGTCAAGCCCCCAGCTGCCAAAGAAACAGAAAACCAACTGACTAAGAGCACCACAACTCCCATTACTATGCCTCCTGACAAGCCTGTTAATGAATCAGTGGGGGTGTTGACTTCCAGGGAGCTAGATGCTAGGAGAAAGACTTTTACTGTAGAAGCACAGGTACACAGGTCATGTACATCTGATGGAAATGAGAAAGATGATAATGAGATGGGATCTTCTTTTTCCAGGGTTAAATTGAATTTTCCACTGCCCATCAAGAGTCAAGAAATATCTGTTGAGAGACGACGATCCAGGATCCATTCAAGGATAAAGAGGAAACTGGAAGGAGATCTTATAGGCACACTGAGCATAAAGAAAGTGTTGAAAATCAGTAAGGTGCCTTAGTTTGGAATTTATCTTCCCACAGGTGCCTATCATTTTGTCGGATTTTTCTGAATTTTTGATATTTAGATTGAATATAAATACAAACAAAAAGTTTTTGTAATAGTAAGTATTTTATGATTTTATAATATTTATTAGGGTTTTTAATAACGTGAAAATATGTTTTTTTATACTGTTGCTATAGCTTCTAAGGCATTACAATAAATTGTAAGTCAGGAAGCAAAGGCACTTTAAATATGAAGTAGTTTTAACTAATGGTTCAATCAAGAATTTAACTGTTTAATTGTTTAATTATGTTGAATGTGAAAAATGGAGGTTTTTGTGGCTGCTGATTTGTCTGATGAAGTTGGGGCATTTGCCTCGACGAAAGCGCTTACAATAAATTGGTCTTTGTGAAGTTTAAAGCAGCTAAGTTTTAAAGTATACACATCTTATCATTTATGTGGTCCTCTGTTATATCTCTCTTTTTGTTTACTTTTGTATCTACCTATGTATTTTTATTTTCCTTTGATTGTATTGTTGCCAGTGGCGGCTGGTGACTTCAAATCAAAGGGGGGCTGCAGGAGACAGCTAAATGGGTGGGGTCAATGGGAACTGGTGTGGCCAACTAGAAAGGGGAGGAGCTATGCTCAAAACCACAAAAACTGTAACTTTAATTAAATACGCTGCCCTGGGTGCCAAACCATCATTATGAGAGTCCAGTCAAGAAAAAAGGAAAGTGTAGAAGAAAAAAAATATTTCAATCCATTGGCTGCATGGCAGCTTACTTAATATCTAGATGGAAACAAAAAGGTTGTGAGGTATGAAAAAATAAATTACTTTTTAAATACATTACTGGAATGCTAGTCAAAATCAAGTATAAGAAAAACAAGCAGCACTCAACTCAAACCACTTATCCTTGCACTTGTTGTATCTTTCGGCTTTTCCCGGTTAGGGGTCGCCACAGCGAAACTCCGGCCAACTAATGATTGACAGTAGATTTTTATGTGTCGAGTTGCCAGCTCTGACGCACAACCTTCAATGAAGGTACACCTATTCACGCATGTCTCCACACAGAAGACGCTATAGCTGAGAATCGAACCGGACAACATCTTACTGTGAACTACAGTTCTAATTATAATTTATATTCAGCTTTATTAAAGTACCAAGTAACATGCTGAAAGTAGCAATCTCTGTGATACCCCCACTTGTAAAAATGTTTCTTATCCAAAAAAGATCTGCTGCCTGACAACTATCTACTTGTTTCATGGGGAAAACATGATCAAAGTAAAAAATGAAAAGCAAACAGGAAACAAGTTCAACATACGTTGTTTAAAGGATTACTGCACAGGATATGGACCACACATGATAGACTGGCATTCTGTTTAGTTTGCAGGTAAAGCCTGTAATGAGCTCTTAAAATAATGTAATCCTGTCCTTTATTACAAATACTGTCATATACATTTCAATACCCAAGGCTTATATGTTATCTAGGTATGTAAGTATTATCTGCATGGCAACAACAGAAAGGCTTTCAATGTTGGCAATTCATTAACAGTATGCTTATTAAAACTTACTTGCATCTTACAATCTCAGACAAGCTTACCAGATGGTCGTTAAAGCATTGCTACTTAAACACAGAGCAACAGGCACTTTCTGAATAATAATAAGCATAAATCAACAGTATAAAAATATGACCGAAACCAGAACATTCTGCAAAATCAAGGACAGATGAAAAGCCATTGTAGTACTTGTGTCTACCTTGGATGGGGGGACAGTCTGCACATTTACACTGCATAACTGCTCCTTGCCTTGCTTGGACACATCCAGAGTGACTAAATGGGGGAGTGGGGTGCAACAAGTATGTCACAATTTGAAATGTCTCTGGCTGACTGTGATGGCTCTGACACATTTGTCATACCTCTCAACCTCAGAGCAAGAAATATGGACAAAGCCATACATAGAAGTGGGACAAAGGCCCAAAAGTAAGGACAATTTTTAAATATAAACTTAGAAAGATAATAGAATAGTAGGTATTGCATTAGTGTGAATTTTCTGAAGGGTATGAAATATGAAACTGAAATGTTTGTCATTATTTTCTAACTTCAGTCTTTAATGATTTGCCACTAATTTGCCAAAAAAAACACAATTTTATGAAACATGGACCAAAAATGTGATTCAAAAATATAAAATAGCCACACAATACAGCTGGGAACCTATCAAAGAAGGGACACTTTTTAATATTAATGCTGCTAACTTAAGCAGCTGACGAAATAAAAGAATCTACATGCATTTCTGAAATAAAAGCAATCTATAACTGATTATTACAGTTATTTATTAATTGTAAACCCTCCATGTTTTCTTCCAAAATTGTCATTTTGCAGAGGGATTATTAGGGGAAGAGCAACATTTTGAATCAAAATTGGGGACAGTTGAGAGGTTTGGATATGCCTAATTTTATAAAGCAATTTATTTGCATGTACCTCACAACCTGTTAATGCAGGAAATCTGGAAAAGGCCAAATATATGGGGGGAACATATAAACAGTACTAAAATGTGCTATTGTATAAACTGAGACAATTGATAGAATAGCAGGTCTTGCTTTAGCATGCATTTTTCCGACGGTTATGAAGTCTGAAACTCAGTGTCTGTCATTATTTAGTGACTTCATTCCTAAACGATTTGACAGAAAACCACACATTTTATGAGGAACAAACCAAAAATAAGAAGCAAAAATCTCTTCATTCTGCAAAAATCTGGACAGTTGAGAGGTATAGTTCAGCCGGGGCTGTCTGAGTTTGCTGCCACCACCCCCCCCTCACAAAATCATGGTTGAATGGAGCTTTCCCCCCTACAGCCATTCCAATGAGCCATTACTTGGCTATTTCACCCCATTTACCATAAACACTAACCGGGAAAAGCCGAAAAATAAAAACCATAAACACTAATGTGCATACTGCTTTACTTCTGTGATGATTTGGACTTCATTTGAAAGTTTTATTTTGCATTTTACAGCGCAAACACTAATAGATATCATATCTGCTAAACAAAGCAATGCAGTCTCACAATGAAAACAGACTTAGCATTAAAACTTCTCTGCCCTTGAAAACTCACATTCACTGAAACAGCATTGAAACCCACATTCAAAGAAAACGCATTTTGCCAGTGGCAGATTAACTTTGGGTTTGGGCTGTTTTCAAATCACAGGCCCCTTGCACATGAAACATATACATGCTCTTTCATACACCTTCCTGATTGTATTAAATTATATTCCTTGTACAATACAGTACAGTTT
>NC_056727.1:66872577-66917577 GCF_019279795.1 Protopterus annectens | reverse complement strand
TATATATGTAGTCACATATATATATATATATATATATATATATATATATATATATATATATATATATATATATCCAGAGAGATATATACAAATATATGAACAGATATACATGCAAATGCCGACAACTACACATATATATGTCAACATCCATACGTCCACATATACACAGCAAGTTACACATATGTACACAGATAAATGTCCTCATAGGTATATACGGACATAGTTAGAAATATTTAAGCAAATATGTACACCCACAGAGGTATATATTTCCAGACATTTGTAGATAGCAATGGTAGATTAACAGACACATACATGTCCACATGCACCGTGAAAGGCCTTGACAGGCCCCAAACAATATATGTCACATACGAATTGGCATACCCACCCCCACCCAGACAAACACGTCCACCCTACAAAACACTACCAAGCTCAATGTAATGTACGTGTGTCATTGAAATAGGGATTTAAATTAGCCCTCAGTCATGTTCCACATGTTGACATTACATCCCCCTCTCCCCCACCCACTAGGCAGCCCGAGCAGTACAGGCCCAACCAACCAAGGCCACCCCCAACCCATATATTCATTACCCACAGTTCTGCTTCCCCCCACCTGCTGCACACACGCAGCCACCATCTCAACCCTGGTTACCGGCCCATAGCTACCACACCACCACACATTGCCCCCCCTCCACACACCCCCCCTGGGACCCATCCCATATGTTGTCTCAACCCAAGTATCCTAGGTCTGGCACACGCCATAGTCCATGCACATAGCCATGGGTACCTATGTAATTCTGGGTGTAGACGAAAGTTGTATATCCAATGTTCAGGATGAATAATTACCTGGTACTAACAATAGATTTCATGTGTGACTCTGTGTACACTAACGGATTTAGTTGTAGGTATCGCAAAGCATACATGGCACACAAGGTTGGCCGGTATGCACACGAAACAGTACCCAGCAATAACAAGCAACATGACAGGATATGTAGCTACATATGTAGAGGTACATGTGTGTATATATATACCCATAACTACATGGAGATATACCTCTTCCTCTCTGTAGTACAAATGTATACATACATAGACAGACATACATATATAGATACCCACATATAGATATATACATATGCAGACACCCATACATCCACATGTCATTATTTATATATATATATATATATATATATATATATATATATATATAATATATATATATATTTATATATAATATATATATATATATATATATATATATATATACACACACACACATATATATATATATATATATATATATATATATGTGTGTGTGTGTGTGTGTGTGTGTGTGTGTGTAAATATACACAGATATATAGGTAGGATATGATACAGCATTTAAGACTTACATATGTTCACAGGCCGTGCCAATGGGAGTGAGGGGCCCAATCAACAAATGTGTAACATGTAGCATCAACCCCCCCCCCAACTAGATAGGTGAAACATACAAACACACAATAAAAGTATACAAACCACTGCTTCTCAAACTACTGGCAGGATACTATGAGTGGAAGAGACCTGCCAAGTCTAATCTTGAAACAAAGACAAGATTGTCCCTTGTGGGACAGCCCAAAAATTATATGGCTATTCGGGCTTACAGCCATTACACGGATAGCATACGACAGGGCACGCATGTTCCTGGACTACAAGGTTGGGGAAGCCTGATGACCCATGGGGCAAGACAACATACGTGATGGGTCCCAAGAAATGGAGAGTGGACAGTGTGTAGTGGTGTGTTTAGACCCGACCTGCACCCAGAGTAAGGAAGATTGCTGAAGAGGATGTGCGGATTGAGAACTATGGGTATGTAGTTATGGGCCTAGCCGTGCAGCTGTTGGCTGGAGCAGTTCTATGTGGACCACCCCACGGATGTAAGCAATAGTGTGCATTGGGCAGAGATGATGCCTAATCAGCAGCCACACCCAGTACAAGTCCCACTGCAGCAAAGCCAAGTATACATGGCAAAGGACGGTATAACCAGATGTGTTGTTGCAAACCCACTAAATGACACTAAAGAACACATGGTCGGAACACCCCACTGTAGGCATGTAAGCTGAACTAATTGGCATCACAAGGTATTATTGCTGTCCTCACCCTCACCCAGGGGTGTGAGCATCCAAACCTACCCCCAAATGCAGGGTATATACACAGCTGTCACTGTAGATGAAATGGCCAGCTATGGACCTTCCCATCAGCCTTCCTGCACATCCCTGGACATGTTCCCTACTATCAGCCCCCTCTGTGTGGCCCAGTAACACCACTTACCTATCGACCCCTGTTTCATGACAGGTAATGTTAACAGTCACAAGTAGGTGACACCCTCATCACAACTACATTGGCAGAATCTGTAACCCCCAACCCATGTGTATTACCACATCTGTCCCACATAACACATGTAAATAACACATGAATGGAAACCTCAAGCACACTTGGATCACCACCTGCTCATCACCTGGTGAAGTCCAACCCCCAACTAACACTCCATACCCCTACACCAACTAGTGACACCGACACCTCCTGTCCTGCCTTGCATACAAATCCCAGCATCCTGCAAACCTGCACTACTACTTCCCCACCAATCAGTCCAATGACCTACTATACAGTTAAAATGTCCCCCCCTCCACCTACCTTCCTACACCCTCACTATTCACATCTACTCTACAACACAGGTATGGCATAACTAAACCTAACCCGAATACCTGAGTGTAACCTATCCAGAACTGTTAACCTGGAATCCCACTTCATCTTACACTGACCTTCATCACCAGTCATACCTGACATGTACACCTGACATAAGCATGTATAATACCGACATGTTAATGAAGTAGTGTGGGGGTATGCCGCAACAAGCAGGAATACACCTGCTTGGGCAGCGGTAAGCAATGCCCACACTGGTTAAGCAATGTGGAGGCCAACCCAGTGTAAGACGCTGTAACCAGAGGTCAGAATGTCTGAGCCTCCAGCACACCAACGCATACCCGCCTACACTTCCCCACAGTGCCTTAGGCACTCTGTAAGCAACATCTCTCATTGTGCCCAGTAACAAAATAATCAGCACTCCCAGGTCCCCCCACCCTGCACACTATAGTTCAAGTGAGTTACCATGAAGGCATGGCAGATATACAATCAGCTGCTGTTATCATGAATATATCATCCAGCACAGTCAACAGTATAGGAAATGTATGTAAGTATGTAGATTAATACCAGCAAACATGTGCACATTGCTCAATCACAGTATTCCGAGCAATCTATGAGTATCAATGAACAGTGCTTGTCCACACATACTGTGAGAACAGTAGTCTTGCATAATACTGAAGAGATGAATGAAGAACGGGGCACGCAGTTGGGGTGTTCTTCATCCGCACAACCGGGAGATGAGACTGATCCAGTGTGTGAGCAAACTGCTGCATCTCAATCCCCCTGGCAGGATGCTACCAGTGGGACAAACAGTGTAGACCAACAAAGTCTACTCGTGACACAACAACAGGTCCGTCCCTGGTGGGACGAACCAGATTTTGTGGGTCACAAAGATGTGTCCGCCAGTATCGGAGGAGAATCAAGGGAAGTCTCGAACATACAAGGACTAAACAGATGAAGAACCTGCAGAAGGTTGCGTCAATACAGTATAATGGAGGAGTACCAAGAAGTGCAGAGAGGGAAATGTGTGGAGGTGTGGTATGGCAGGGCTAGCAACTGGAGAATGGATGGATGCTGTGTACGTGGAGCTTGGGGGCCGGGAAAAGGGAGGATGGGTATGACATTAAGGTAGACATATGCAAATGAAGCAGAACAGCAATAGTCTAGTGGGCAGAGCATCCGCCTAACAAGCAGGCATTCCCGGTTCGAGTCCCACTGCAGCACATTCTATTTTCCATGGGAAATCTGTATATCAACAGCGTTTTGCTGTATAACCTACTAAATAACATTTATATTTGAACAGGAATACTGCATTAAATGCATATGTGAAGTGTCAGTGTCACAATGAATAAGGCACTAGTAAGCAGGTTTAAGCACAAATAAACAGTAGTAAGCATAAATAAGCACTAGTAAGTGTGTTTAACTGCATTTGCATGGGGATAAGCATTGCATGCACAGGTCAAGCAAAGTAGAAGCTGAGTGTAAGAAACTGTAACAGGCGGCTACCATTGCTTAGCTCCGCGCAAACCCATGTAAAGCTTCTTACAACAGCTTTAAAGTGCCTTAATCACTCTGTATCCAATGGCCCTTGTTCTGCCTAGCAACAAAATAAACTGGCTCTGCAAGGCTCGAACCCAGGGCCCTGCACTTCATACACAAAGTGATTTATCACTAAACCGTAACAGATATACATAACTCTGATGTTTTCACAAACATATCATCCAGCACAATCAGTCAACAGTACAGAAAATGTAGTAATATCATACCACACAACCTGTTAATGCAAGAAGTCTGGACAAAGTGTGCCACAATGTGGGTACAAACAGGGATATATGTCAACTACTGCTCTAATACACTTACAGTGTTGCAAGTTACACAGTTATATGTATTAGAACACATATGCAGAAGGAGATGAAGTCTGAAACAAAAGTGTCGGCACTAGTTACTGACTTCAGTGCTGCAATCATCCATGTCAATTGCCAAGAGAATAAGGTACAGGCCAAAATATGGGCTGAACATGCATGGACAGATATATATCTGTAAATGTAGACAGATAGACAGCTATATGTATATATATATATATATATATATATATATATATATATATATATATAGCTGTATACAACTCACAAATAATCATATAACATCAATTGTATATAGATAGATAAATATGTTTATATATGAGATATATATATAGGTACAAACACATATACACAGGCAAAAGGTATTAGTAGCCATACATATGTAGAAGTAGTGTGGAAGTACTGGGTGCAAAGTACATTCCTCAGCCACAAGCCCTGTAACTGACACCTGTGAAATGTGTAGTGTGGCAACCATTCCCACAAATGAGAATACTTACATTAAACATATACCCACCCACAATTCAAAGGACATGACACGACACACAGGTATGCATACACAGAAAACCTTTATTTGTGTACTATACAGTAACGTATGTCAGTACTGACACCATATAAACATTGAAATATGTAATCAGTGATGAATGCAAGGCCCACACATAACAGTAGATGCAAGCAATGTGGATATATACCATACTACACTGTCCAGGGCAAGGCCTTCAGTTAGTACAACAGTTGGCATAATGGTTAAGGTGTTTGCCTTACAGAGACAAGGTACGGGGTTTGATTCTCATAGGAGGGGGTAATTGGCTGGCTTAAAATGGCCCATAAGGGCAATTAGCCTAGTATGAACCTATGAACCTAGACACAGGATTTGCCTTCAAGATAAGTAACAATCAACAATTACAGATGTAGTTCAGCAGCCTCCAATTACACCCTGTAGTTAAGCCCTAGGGGGAAATTTAGCACTTGTGGTAATGTTACAGTATCCCATACATAACATTGCTTAACCTAACATCTCACTATCACACTGAATGACCATTGTCTTAACACTTATATCCCTGAAAAAGTGTCACAGCCTAGGTTAATGGCATTCAACCCCCTCCTTCCATAAAAGGCTGTACAAGGGCAAGGAACACTGTGTACCAAACACTTACCTCTAGAATGTACTAGGGCACATACGTGTTGTCTAACTGTTGCCCCCATATATATGGACTTTGCCCAACAGTTGGTGTGGGAGTCCATGACATGACTGGGATGATAGCAGTAATGCTAGCAGTAAATAAGGATAGGCCATTACCTAACAGGACAAAGACTAGCATATATGTGGAGGACAGAGGCAGGAACATAGGGCCATATTTGCATTATTGCTGCTACACACCCTGGAAATGTCTGGTGTTACAGGATTTGTTACAACATACCCATATGCAGGAATAGGACATCAAAATACAAATGGATGTAACCATTTACTGATAGCACTCAAAAGACAGAATGCCACTGATATATTTGGGACAATACCTGTGTGGTGCACTGACAAAACCTAACAGCCAATCCTCTGGCTGTCATATGGATAGGCCCATGGTTGAGAGCAACACACAACATCACCATTGGCCTATAACACTACTCAGTCCCCACACACACACACACACACACACACACACACACACACACACACACACACACACACACGTCAATTATATGGCTCAGCCTAGGCCTCTGGCACTGGCAAACCAACAACACACCCTGTGCATATGATAATTCCTGTGCCACATCCTGTCATCCGTAACATCGATTCAGGGGCAGGCTAACATGCTGCTGATGCACAGGGTGACTATACAACAGTGTAGCAATGGAATGCTTTGTAGCATGTTGTCAGCAGTTAAGTGAAATGCTAACATTTTGGAAGGTGTAGCTGTGCAGCCATGATGCATTATAGCTGTAATTAACAATGTTGTATTGTTTTCACCATTATTTGTTCTGATTGTGTTGTGGTTGTCCATGTGCCACATGGCTGATGGGTGTAGTGGTGTCAGCAGGCCTTCTACAGTGGACACCAGTAAGTGTAGTGGGTGGTACACATGACATGGCTGGGTGCAACACACAGAGCCTTTGGTTTGGATGCAGTACAGTTACAAGACTGCAGACATGGAGGTATGTCCCCATGCAGGTAACAAATCTGTTGCCCATGAAATCCCACCAAGACAGGATAGGCACAACCACACATTGGTATTAATGCAGTCTGCTATTTGAATGACATTGAACATGCCAATAGCAGGGTGTATGTCCCTTTCCCCACTCTATTGCGATCCTCACCTCAGTAACATGGGTGTGCCAATGCTGGTGGCATAGTCCTACCATTAGGAGGGTGCAAGGCACTCTACTACTGTGAAGGGTGAAAACAACAACTAGCCAACCTGATAACATACACTGTACAGTATTACAGACAGCTATGTTGGGGGATAGACGCAACAGTAACTGCAATGATGGTGGATGTGTCCACAACAGCCACACCCAGTGAGTTATAGCAACCCCAGTGTGGAGGAGGGCATTAATACATCTATGACCTGTGGAGGACTGTATGTCCATGGGATGGCACCTGTGGAATGTTGGCATTTGCCAAGCAGTCCTGGGGGAAACATATTCAGTGAACGGAGGTAGATCCTTAACATCCACATACATTCCTACATGTGGGATGATGTGCAAAAGCCTGCTATGATCTACATTGGCTGTGTGCACCGCCTAACCCTCATCTACACCTGTCATGATTGTGTCATGGAGGTATACCAGGTTCAGGTTATATCCTCTGCCTTTGACAAGTCCAACATTGGCAGGGTCAATGGTTTTAAGCTTACCAGTGACATTGGCCATGGGTTCATTGTTGATATGTTCCATGTCCCTGCAGACCAGGCTCATCAGGCTACTGGGTGGTAGTTCCCAGCTAACATGGTGGATTTGTGGTTGTCCTTGCCAACATTGATGAATCCATTGTCAGCTGTAGGCCTGATGGATTATATGAGGGATGCCAGCTATGTACTGCACCTGCCCAGGGGGTTCCCCCAAGCATGACACTTCACTTGACTGTACTGCATGATATGTTAGTAATGCCAGGCTGTCATCCTACATGTGGGATGGAGTACTGTTAACATGTACTGCCCTTGTCATGTAGGTTCCTGGTTATGGGATCTGCTAAGGTTGGTAGTGTATTGCAGGCCAGACGTGTTTGTCTGGGGGGGGGGATACCTATCCGTGCCAGACATATGTTGTTTGGGTCTCTCAAACCCATTAATGGTGCATGTGGACATATATGTTTTGGTTATGTTCCCAATTTCATCTAAAAATGTATGTCCATATATACATATATAGATATATATGGGTTTACCTTTGAAAGGGAGACAATCATTTCTCCGCGTGGCCCTTTCTGTGACCTGAAAGGATGACTCCATCATTTCGTATTGCACCAAAGTTCAAAACTCAGCAAATCAAAAAGCAGATTCTCTGATTTTCGAGCTACACGTTGGAATACATATCGGTTACATAACTTACCATCAGTTAGCTTCTATATTTCTTAACCTATGTAGGCAGTGCTTACCACCGCGCAGACCTGCTTACAACTGCTAGATATTGCCTTAAGCTGTCTGTATCTAACGGGCCATGTTCTGCCCAGCAACAAAACAAACAGCTCATGCAAGGATTGAACCAAGGACCCTGAAACCATACTCAAAGTGATTAACTACTAAGCCATGGTAGATATGAACAATCCTGATGTTTTCACAAACATATCATCCAGTCCAGTAATGCAACAGTACAGAGAATGTATACCATCATCTAGATGTATGTGTGGAAATGTATGAATCTGTAAACAGATACAACATATGTATATATGACATATGTATATATATATATATATATATATATATATATATATATATATATATATATATATATATATATATAGCCATGTGTGTGTATGGTCATACGAACATGTGTGCCAATACTGTACTATGCAGTGGGGCAGCATGTAACATCAGATAGGAGGGAAGCTAGGACAATGACATCTACCACAGTGTGTACACAGGCTAAAGTACATATTAATAATACACACACTGCCGACATTCACCATAAGAACACAGACCTCAGTACTGTACAGTCATCCACAGAATGTCCAGGTTATGTCATGAAATATAACCCCTACTGTACATAACATGTGTAGCAGTCTGATATATCACTGGCTTGTTATCAGATATGATGACATTAATTATGGTGTCAACATATCACCAGGGCAACAACAGGTGTCAACAGGGCATAGCAAAATTCATTTAAAATGGGTGGCGAAAGCCAATCACACTCTGGCTAGGCTTATAAATGCCCTAGGGCAGATAGCCTAGAATGAACCTATGAAACTATGAACCTATGAACATGTACAAAGGTTGACAGAGATGTGCCTGGAAGCACATACACAGGGACAATATTGACATGTTGCTGAGATACCCTCATACATTTACTGTTGTAACAGGGCTTGTTGCAACATATGTCCTATGAGGGATATGAAGTCAGTATATGTCACAGCCTTCACTATCTACAAACTGAAATCCTCACACTACCTTCTGCAGTCCACAAATAGATTCTCCGTGGCTAACACATGAAACCAAGGGCACACCACTGGCCAGTCTGCAGATGACCCTGCAGATGGGGATTCCTCATAAACATGAAACTGACATGGCAGGTATTGCAACATGTATGACAGCCATATTCAGACAAACACTGTTAAACCAACATTACTCCAAATGCAGTATAGTAGCACTTACCGTCTGCAGTCAGGTCAGGCACATCCCCCTCCTGTTTGTTGCCCTCTTTCCACGGTGTATGTTGTTAGAGGCAAATCCCCATCCATCTGAGATGCTGGTTGCCAAACAACACATCTAGTTCCTGCTCTCAGTGAATGAAAAGGGCCAACACCACCATGATGTTCCTAGATATTGGGTTGGAGTGTGTTTCCATGCAACTGGCTATGAGAATGTTACCACAGCTGTTCCACATGCAATCAGCTAGGGGAGGGCTGCAATTCATGCAGAGGCCATCAGCTGATCCTGAGCATCACTTAAAATACACATGCTGCTGCCTAAGCATAGCAGGTGTGGGTCTCCACATCCACCAGAGAGGGGGTAGGAGAGGCAGACAGAGGCAAATACCTGTCAGGGAGAGGTGGGAGAGTAAAACTGTAGCATGTTTGTGTCACACACCTACCAGCACAAGGTATCAAACCCCTGACAACTATGTAGTGCTATCATAGTTAGATGCAGTTACTGGTTGCGCAACATGGGTTACCTGTTGTGGAGCACTCAGAACATATATGTGATGGTGAGTGACATCTGGAACAGGGATATGATACATATAAGGTAGGTAACGTGCACGTGCCTGTCTGCATGAACAGGTGTCAGCGTCAACACAGCCACAGTCTCACAGTGACGCACACACATTAACACACTTGGCAGGGCCATGAGTATAACTCATCAGTAGTGGGATTGCCACAACACGTCACTGTGCAGGTATCACATGCACCACACGGCTCATATGGAGGTCGTAAGGGCAAAGATTATGAAGAGGTGTCAGACATTGGACAGCATGCTTCAGTATGCCCATGGGGGTTGTAGTGAGTGTGGATGTGGCCATACGCACCATACAACACACACACAAACATACTGGGTGCCAGTACTGACATGCATGGGTATGTGGTGGTCAACTGTGCCAGCAGGCTATACAAGGGTGTGTATTGGGTATACCTTGGCATCAGGCCACATGACAATGGTCTGCATTGTGGCTCAAGGCTGTTGTTTCTGCATTTGCCCACACAGGTGGGTATTGTATCCCCCATCCAGTCACCTGGGTGACCATTGTGTGTGGCCAGTGCTGTGCATCACCTGCAATGTATGTGATCCTTAGTCCATGACATGGATGGTGTCTAGGATGTGCACACCTCCCACATGCATGTACAGTGACATGTGGAACTGTACCCAGGGTATCTGGCCCATGTTGTGAACACAGATTATCATCAGATGTGCCAGTCTTGCCCACCTGTGGCAGGAACTGGTAATGGGCAGCAGGTTTACCCTGCACCTACATTGATAGCATTCTAACAGCATTCCCTGGTGCCAGTGGCATCTGTCCATACAGGGCATGTTGTCAGGCATGGTTTGTCCATTGTGGGTCACATGGGAAGACACCACAGGTAGTGCAGGTGTCCATTGGGGAACATGGGGGAGGTGCACTGTCTGCATGTACATGCATTTTGGACAGATGGGCAAGGTAAAATGCCCTCTGTAGCCCACTGCTATCACTCCATAGTCACTATCAGTGGCCAGTATGCATTGACTACCCACATATTGGCTGTTGTCTAGGCATGTGTGTGTATGACACATGGGTAGAGAGTGTGATCTGGGTAATACTGGGGTTGCTAACTGTAATTGCCTGGCCTTAATGTCACATGTATGGGTATGGCTTTTCACCCCAGCCTCTCAGCTATTTTACATATCTTATCCAGTAAGGTTATGGTAGTAAGGCTACCATATAAGAAATATGCAAAACCCGCTCCACATTGGCAGTAGGTGTCACACAGTCACAACCACCTCTACACAGAATATGGGTTACAAACACACACACACACACACACACACACACACACACACACACACACACACCCACACACCTGTCATGTCTTGGAATAGAACCCCTACCTAACTAATTCATTACACTACAGCACTATGTATTTATAGTACACCCCATGGACATTACTGGAGTATTCCTTCCCCAAAGGTGTATTTCACAATGGACGACATCAGCAGGATTACCAAAGTAGGGCATTTGAAATGTACTGCAAGTGAGTAGCCTAAAATAAATTGCTCCCTACATAGACAGGGAGACATACACTAAACATCCACAGCCAACATGTGTGGGTATAGAACCCCTGACAAAGATCTATATCACACTACAGCATGGAGCTGTTATAGGACACACCATGGGGATTACTAGAAAACTCCTTCCCCAAAGGTGTATTTCACAATGGATGACATCAGCAGGATTACCAAAGTAGGGCATTTCAAATGTAATGCATGTGACTAGCCTATATTGCATTGCTCCGTACACAGACATTGGAACACACACAAAACATCCAGAACTGCCACACTCCAGCAGTATGCAGTTACCAGATGCGCTACAAGGATTACTGGGCTACAACCTTCCCAGAGGTGTATTTCTAGGTTGGAGACATCAGCAGCCTTGGCAAAGTTGAGTATATGAATTGTAAGGAGTGTGAGTACTCTAAAAATCATTGCTCTCTACACAGTCAGAGACACACACACACACACACACACACACACACACACACACACACACACACACACACACACGCAAAACGCATTTCTTTAACTCATTTTCTCCGATGGAACAATGGAAGTTTACACTGTAACTTTGATAGAATCAAATTATGTACTCACATTTCAAACAAAGGTTCATATCTCCGGAACCATAGGAATCACTGAAGAAGTGTAAATGGCAAACTCTTCAGCACAAACTATTTTTATAGTTGTATCATTCTTTAGGTTTTAGGTCTTAAACTAGAATTTATAAGTCACAGTAAACAGAGTAACTATTCATGAGTGTAATACATACAACTTACAATATCTCAACAACCATTCAAGTTACACACATACTGCCAGCAGCATTTTGTACACCTAGCTGTGGGGTTTCATAGGAGGCTAGGCAGTTCTGACTGTGCTACTTGGTTGTTGAGATATTTAGAAAAAAAACATGACATTCATCACAATATAAATAAATATTATATGAGCAACAAGTATCTCTTTACGTGCACTAGAAGTCAAATATCAATACAGTTGTGTTTGCCGCTGTGTAAGCTTTAAGATGAAATCTTATAATACTTTTTATGGAAAATGAGTTTAGAATTATTTCTGAAAATATGAACAATCGATATTTGATGCCTAGAGGCATCAGTAGGATGCAACTGCAAAAACACCTGGAGGCACCACTTAGCTGTAATAAGTAATCTAAGTGTGTGCCAATACCAAAATTACAAGGTTTGAATATCTTTAAGTCACCATCATCATCAACCCTCTTATTCCCATGTTCTACATGGGGTTGGGAGTCATGTTAACTGTCACCCTCTCTCTCAATTCAGGGCCACACTCATGCCTTCTTCGGCACTCATGCCTGTCACATGTCTTCTCTCACACAATCTATCTACCACTTTGCTGGATGCCCTTATTCCTCTTACCTTCTTCCTGTCAGTCCCAAATCTTCTTCACCAGATTGTCTTCTGCTTTTCTGCACATGCCTGAACCAGCTTAGTCTGTTTTCTTTGATCTTTTCTGCAATTGGAGCTACTTTGGCTTCTGCTCTTATGTCCTCATTTCTTCATCTGTCTCACAGTGTGCATCCTACTACCCTTCTCAGGCACTTCATTTTCATCACCTCTAGCTTTCACATCTGCTCTGCCTTTACTGCCCATGTTTCTGTACTATACAGTAGTACTGGTCGCACCCCTGTTATTTACACCTTAATTTTCAACTTCTTTGGCATTCTTCTGTCATAGACTACACTTGGCACTCTATGCCATTTGCCTCCAGCCCATCTGGTTCTAGCTTTGGCCTCTTCATTCAGATTTCTGTTCTCCTCAACCAGATATTTGAAGCTGTTAACCTATCCCAGTATCATCACTTCTATCTCAGTTCTCATTTTCTTCTGATTTCCCCAATTTGCTGCCATTACCACTATCTTATCTGTACTTAGTTTCATTCTATGCACCTTCAATTTTGCATTCCATTCCCCTATTCTTTGCTGAAATTCTTGCTCAGAGTCTGCCTGTAATGCCACATCATCTGCATACAGCAACTTTATCGATCTGTCCCCTCCGACCTGTTTGCTAATGTAGTCCATTACCGGTATGAACAGCAGTGGTCTCAGAGCTGAACCCTGGTGCACACCCACTCCCACTGGGAACCCCTCTGTGAGACTGAACACTGTTTGTACTTGAGTCATTAGGTACTTCTACATAGTCTGCACTAATTCTACCAATGTATCTGGGACTTCAAACCACACTAGTACTGCCCAGATCCATTTTCTTGGGACCTTGGCATATGATTTCTCCAAGTCTAGGGATGCCCAGTTGGACTCTTTCCTCATCTCTAGCTTCTTCTCAACTATCTGTCTCAGTGCAAGCATCAGGTTAGTTGTGCCATATCCTGATCTGAATTGGAAACACTCATCTCCCATCTTACTTTCTACTGCTTTGCATATCCATTTATCAATCACCCACTGTAGAACTTGCATGCAGTGTGACAGGAGTTTAATACCTCTGTACTGCCCACATTTGTGGATGCCCCCTTTGTTCTTGCACACTGACACAAGTATGCTTATTCTCCAGTCATCTGGGGTACGCCCTTCTCTCCACACTGCTATAAGTACCCTCAAAAGCCATTTCCCCCTATCTCATCCAGCATCTTTATCAAATCTGCTATGACCTGATCTGACCCTGCTGCTTTTCCTGACTTCATTTTCCTTAGTGCTATTCTTACTTCTTCTAGAGTGGGCTCCTCTTCTTTTTTCAATGTAGACTCTGCCTAGGGCAGTACAGCTTCTGTGGGGTTTTCTTCATTCAGAAGCTGCTGGAAGCACTCATTCCATCTATATGTTCTATAGGACTGGTGAGCAGGTTGTTACTGGCATCCCTTATGAAGGGAATTGGAAGTCTGATTAACATATGCACTCCTTCTTTCTTATGATGACTTATGTACATTATTTCCACACTTATCTTGGCCAGATATCTATTCAGTAGTCCTCACACATGCTGCTAGAGTGATTCCTTGAATTGTTGTGCTTTCTGTCTCCAGTCAACTTCCATGTCTTCAGCCTGACCTCTATTGACCTTAAATCCTTCTCTGACCATTGCTAGCATCTGATTGTGGCAACCAGTGGTTTATGCTGTGGGCTGGCTGTTTCACTGGGGATGACTTTGCAATCTCTGATTCTACCCCCAGAGTCCTTTCCTTAGTAGGTACAAGTCTATGTGAGTTGCATGTTGGCCACTCTTTTCTGTGATTTTGTGACTGTCTCTCTTTCTGAGCCAATATGAAGCTACTTGCCAGAAAGAAGTATAGAATGGCCTCTCCTTCTTTATTCCTGTTGCCTAACCCATGTGGACCCAGGCAGTTCTCATGTCTAGTTCTGTCTGTCCCAATATGTGCATTCAAGTCACTCATTATCAACACGCAACTGCTATCTGAATACATTCTTTTTCTGACTATCACATCCCTGCTGTGGGGCACATGCATTTATCATTACATTGGAGTCGGATTGCCACAAGTTTTTCTCTCTTCTGAAGCCTCTCTCTTACCACAATTCCCACAAAATTTCTAGACTGTCCTCCTCCTGAGTAGCAGACTTTGTATACCAAGCCAAGTGTTTTGGATCCATAGGACGTCCAACCTCCTCAATATCATCATATCATTCACTTCCAAGCTGCATCCTGTCAGTGAACCTACACTGAGTGTACAGTTCTTAGTTCATGTCTGGCATGTTGACTGAGCTGGGCAACTGGCTGATCCAGGCCTGCTGGGCTTTACGGTGGGCACATACTCGCCAATAGGGGGCTGTTACATCCTGCCTACCATTAGCAAGTATCCCTGATGTAGGTTGGAGTAGGCCTAATCTTCAACTCTCTTATCACCAGCTGTCCATTTGGTAACATTAGTTAACATGACTGAATTACCTAGAGCCATAGTCTGTGATCCATAATCTCCTATCATGAGGATGCTGCACATCAGATGCCCAAAGCATTTGGTCTATACAACTTTTCCCCCATAGGGCACCAGAGAGAGTCTGTGCTGCTGCCCACAGCTTCATTCATTGGTCATTAATTGGTGAATTTCAGATGGAAACACTCAGGATGTTTTTCAGAGGTGGGAAGAACCCAAGAGAGACACAGGGAGAACATACAAACTCCAAACAGGCAATGGCTAGAGGTCAGGATAGAACGTTATACCTTGTGTATGGGAGGCAAAGGCCTTAGCCATTATGCCAACTGGTATCTATTTTTAATTGCCTTTAGGAAATGCAAAACAATTAAATTGTTGATCCAAAACAGCCCACAGCAGAGGTAAAAAGAGTACTTGTTTAATAAGAAACAAAAGCTCACGGCCGGAGAAATCACCAGGACCTGGATGCAGATGATATGCTGCAATAATTCCTTTATTTTACGTGTAACATCCACAGATAAAACAGTTCACAAATAAAAATTGACTGAAACAAGAAATACAGTCAGAGTGCTTGTAAAATGCATTCGATTCTTTTTTGTTTTTAATTTCATAAATGTGCTCATATACCCTTCTTTTTAGGGCTCTTTCAGTTTTTCCAACGTAAAAACATAAACAGTGTTGGCAAAATCCCAAATAAACCACACCTTTTGAATTACAATTAAAATGACCTGATGGAAATAGGTTTATATTTCTAGATTTTAGGTAAATACCTTTGTTGTTTAATATAAAACAACATTGGTTACAGGAATTGCATTTGTAAGTTCCTCTAGTGAGTTGATTTTTACTATTGCTGGATAATGCATCCCTTTCTAATAGTTCTTTCAAATTGCAGTCCCTTCTTCTAACAAATTGTGGTTTGTTGGGAATACTTTTTTTAAGATCTTCATTAATAGAGAGAATAGGCCAAAATCTACATATAGTATTCTCAATTTCCACATTGTTCATGTTGTATGTGTATAGAAAGGAAAGATTCTTTGTCATATTGTTATTCTTTATGGTAACAATTTTTTGGGATTCTGTATCACCAAGTAATGGGGGAAACTGTGTGTTCCTTTTTTGGGATATTTCATTAGCCAAACTAAGCGGACTGTTGCTCAATGAAAGCAGCAATGCAACGACAGGTTTGCCGCCCAACCAACAGAACTTAAGGGATTGTTATGAACCTGTAGTTAAACGAAAAAGAAATACTTTTTTAAAAGTCACGGAAGATCTCCGTGAATCATGCCAATCGCTTCAGGAACAACAAGCAAAGGGTCCCACGTTAACGCCGAAGCAAGGAACTACATTCAATGATTTTAATATTAAAAAATGGACTAGCAAACATTTCAAGTTTGCTGAAGGTACTGTGCATTTTAATAAAAATTATAATACTAATAATGTTCAACTTGAACAACTTGTTTCAGAATTCAACAGCAAGTTGTACTCTTTTAAATCAGTTCAACTAGAAATAGAGTACTTAAATGAGTGCATCAGAGTGGGGCGCATACCAAAAGGGCTGCGCTTCAATAAATTGCCTAATAATGCTGTTCCAGGCTCAAATTTGTTCAAAGAGATTTCGAACTTGTATGACAGAACGGGCCTGGAAATGTTGAAGCTTATGGTAGCAGATTATGAAGGCAGAGCGAATGTGCTCCTTGCTGACATCAGTTCTATTAATACTAGCATTACTGATAATATTAATTTTTCGAGTATTAAAAGAGACTATGAGAAATCATTTATTGAGGTAGATAAGCATTGTGATAGGATTGTACAAAGAAAGATTAAAAAGCTAGAAAGGGATTTACAAGATTACAATAATGGGGTAGCATACATTTTTTCAAAAGGAGCTGATAGGTCCTTTCCCAGAAAATATAATTATGGAAACATGCCAAGAGGAGCACATAATGATGGGTATGATGTTCAAAACATAGTTTATACTCCGAAAAGAGGAGAAAGACCACCTCAGAAAGCTAATCAAGTTCAAGATTAGGGTTTTCACTATGCCCCAGGGAGACAAACATACAGAGAAACAAATCAGTCAGCCCAGGGGTGGAGCAAATTCAGGAGATAGTTGCTCCAACGCCCCCTTTAGCGATAGAAACTTTTCACTTGCCAACTTGTACAGTGGCCAAACAGGGGAACTTTTCTATTTATAATTACACTGAAGTTCCGGTCAATAATTTGTTTTTTGAACTATTTAAAAAGGGCTTTCATTTTGCACCTGAAAAATTCATTAACATCCCAAAAACCATCTTGGACCTTAAACTTTTCACCAGAAATTTGAACTTAAATATTTATTTAGAGGTGAGCAGAATGTTAACAATCCCTTCCAAAGAACAAGTACCTTCAACCCACCCCTCCACCCTGTCTTGAAGGTTTTTGAGGATATGGTAGAAACTGAATTTAGAAATTTCATACCAAATAAAATGGAATACAAAGTTAATAATTTTACAAGGGATTTTTATGAAACTATAAGATTTTTCAAGAATGAGGGAATTAGACCAATGAAACCAGACAAAGGTGGTTGGGTTGTTCTCATGTACAAACACGAATATGAAGCACATATTTCCAACATCCTACATGATACTGAAAAATACACAGAGGTTTCAATCAATGAACGCAATATTGCATATGCAAAAATCAGACTCATGCTAGAAGATCATCTCATGCAGGGAGTCCTTAATGAAAAATTATTTAACTACCTCTTTGTGCATAAACCCTTAACGCCAATTATATTTGGCATTCCAAAAGTCCATAAAGGCCTCGATCCCCTAAAATTTAGGCCCATAGTTGCTGGTGCAAAGGGTATTACTGAACCATTGGGCAAATTTATTGACATTTCAACCAAGAATCTGGTTTCATCAATAGAATGCCTTTGCAAGGATTCATGGGAATTTTTGAAAGGGATAAATAGTGAATTTTTTAATATGACTGATTACATTGTTACCATCGATATAGTGGATTTATTCCCTAGTATTCCCCACACCATTGGACTAGAATGGTTCAATAGAATACTTATTGAAAAATCATGTTTTAGCAGCAAAATAATAAATTTAATAGTTGAATTTATGGAGGTTATTTTGAATAATAACTTCATCATTTTCAGTGGAGAATTATTTAAGCAGAACAAAGGGGTAGCAATGGGCACACCCTGTGCCACGGCCTATTCAAATCTAGTATTACATTTTTGGGAAAGCAAGTTTATTTTTTCAACATGTTGGGTAAAAAACATTGTTCACTATAAAAGATTCCTGGATGATATTTGTATTCTGTGGAAAGGTGATATTAATGACTTTGAAAAATTTATGCAACACATTAATTCTTCTACCAGTTTTTTAAAGTTTACATACAAAATTAATCCTTTTGAATTACATTATTTAGATATTGCTTTAAGGAAGAACAATATATCCAAACAGTTTGAATCATGCATTTTTACAAAAAACACCTACTCAAACATGTTGTTGCATTTTGAAAGCAACCACCCATTGTTTCAAAAGAAGGGGATCATAAAAGGTCAATTAATAAGAGCATCTAGAATTTGCAGTACGGATATCCTTTATCATAAGGAATGTGAATATCTAAAGGAATTGTTTTTAGAAAAAGGCTATCCAAATAACTTGTTTGAAACTTTGGCTAATGAAATATCCCAAAAAAGGAACACACAGTTTCCCCCATTACTTGGTGATACAGAATCCCAAAACATTGTTACCATAAAGAATAACAATATGACAAAGAATCTTTCCTTTCTATACACATACAACATGAACAATGTGGAAATTGAGAATACTATATGTAGATTTTGGCCTATTCTCTCTATTAATGAAGATCTTAAAAAAAGTATTCCCAACAAACCACAATTTGTTAGAAGAAGGGACTGCAATTTGAAAGAACTATTAGAAAGGGATGCATTATCCAGCAATAGTAAAAATCAACTCACTAGAGGAACTTACAAATGCAATTCCTGTAACCAATGTTGTTTTATATTAAACAACAAAGGTATTTACCTAAAATCTAGAAATATAAACCTATTTCCATCAGGTCATTTTAATTGTAATTCAAAAGGTGTGGTTTATTTGGGATTTTGCCAACACTGTTTATGTTTTTACGTTGGAAAAACTGAAAGAGCCCTAAAAAGAAGGGTATATGAGCACATTTATGAAATTAAAAACAAAAAAGAATCGAATGCATTTTACAAGCACTCTGACTGTATTTCTTGTTTCAGTCAATTTTTATTTGTGAACTGTTTTATCTGTGGATGTTACACGTAAAATAAAGGAATTATTGCAGCATATCATCTGCATCCAGGTCCTGGTGATTTCTCCGGCCGTGAGCTTTTGTTTCTTGGTTTTACCCGTCTTGGTTTCTACAGATTTGCTGTACTTGTTTAATAAACCACAAAAAACACATAGATAAGCGCTTTCACAAATTGCTTCATCAGATCACAAATACAACTTAATCTTGTCAATAAAAGGCAATTCATAGTTGAAACTGACCAATCAAATGAAAGTGCATTCAAAATTTCTACGTTACTATAACTGACACTTAAAAATATATACATATATAAAAAAATGAAAGCAGATAAAAATACAAGTATAAAACTTCACCTCTTTTTCAAAGGTCTAGCTCTCAGTGCAGATTGTATAGACACACTGTCATTCAAACCTGGGGCATGGTGTGCCCCAAGTTTAAAAATCCACTTTAATTCAGCCTGATAGGTTGCATTCAAGTCACCTCTCCTAGTGGTCATTTCCAGTGTTTCTAATACTAAAATCTAAATGAATGTTCTACTCCAAAGGTATTCGTGTGTTTTGCTAACATGCTATATTTCATGCCTTTATGGGCATAGTACAAATGATCATGAATACGCTCACATAAGAGTCTATTGGTCTTGCCCACATAGAATGAGCAACAACCATTACAGTGTGCCAAGTAAACTAAATCCTTGGTGTTGCAATTTGCTTTAGGTAAATTAAAAAAAACATTATTATTTTGTGGATGTGTAAAAGTCAATGATTTATCTATATGCGTACAAAAAGAGCACATATTGCATTTCTTCATCCCATAGTCTATTGTAACTTCACCCAATTGTCTCATAGATTGGGGTAACATAACTTATATCACAGAGATTTTTTATTTTTATAACCAAAACATGGTCTATCACTCGCACGTCTACATATATCTTGGTCAGTACATAATACTGGCCAATATTTATGTATAATATCCCTGATCTTCCTCTCATCACTGGAATATGTCAGACCAAAGAATAATTTATTTTTGGTATTTTCATTTTTATCAATAACCTGGTCAGGTAAAAAAAAATAAGGTTTTCCTAATGTGTCTCTAGAGTATCTAACAGCTTCATGAATTTGTCAACTTCTTGATCATGATAGCCTCTAGTAATAAATTCAGCCCTCATCTGTCTTAACCCTGTTTCAAAGTCTTCATCTCTGTTGTGTAGTCTACTGGTTCTAAGACTCTGACCTTTCATAATGTTTTTAAAATCATGACGTGGATGCATACTTGTCTGGTGTACATATGTAGCCTAATAGCATTTTTTCCTGTATAACTTAGTGCATATAGCATTATTTTCTGCCTTATTCATTCAAATGTCCAAAAACTCTATGAACTGGTCTGAATATTTATGTGTAAATTTTAGGAAATGTGTGCTTTCATTCATTTCATTAATAAAATGTTGTAAATGTATAAGATCTCCTGTCCAAAACATAAAAATGTCATCAACAAATCAGTGATATTGCTGATATCTATCTGATTTAAACATTACATTTTCTTCCTATGCCACCATGACCAAATTGGCATAGCTATTGGCACATGGTGTACCCATAGCTACGTCTGAGGTCTGTAAATAATATTGGTCATCAAACATGAATACATTACATTTAAGTACCATTTCAAGTAATAGGCAGAGAAAATCTGTGTGCCTTGCATCATAAACACCTTTGCTAACAATAAGCTGTTTCAACTTCTGTATCCCTTCCAAATTGGGTATACAGGTAAAAAGGGATGCTACATCTTGTGTAACAAAAAATCCAAAATGTTCATTGTTATTTTCATAGATTAGTACTAAGCTAACTGTCCTTGCGAGCTATTTTAAGCCTAGCCAATTATCCCTTGGGAGACACAAACCCTGCACCTTGTGATTGTAAGGCAAACACCTTAACCATTAGGCCACCCTCCCAACCCTCATTTGCAAATTTATAAAGATCTTGAAGGAAATGCTTGCTATCAACTAATACTGAAGTACAAGTCAAAAGAACAGGCTTCAACTGCTTTTCCAAATAAATCAAGAGTGGCTCAGTAAGCCACCTCCCTCCAGCTACTATTGGACTATAGGGAGGGTGTATAGGATCCTTGTGGACCTTTGGGAGGCCATTTTGAGTCAGAATTCTAGGATGTCCAATGACAAAATAGCTGAACAGATCTTTGCTCAGCAAGTTATTAACAAAACAATATTTTAAAGAGCTAGTGACTTCATCTTCTATTTCAATTATTCCTCCTTCATCAATCAATTTATAGACAGTGGTGTCTGCCAGCATATGTTTCATATTATTAAAATAATAGTCTTGGTCTATAATAACTATTTGACCACCCTTGTATGCTGGGCAAATGACTATGCTATTATCACGTTCTAAATTGACAAGTACATGTTGTTCAGTCTTTGATAAATTCACAAAACCTTTCCTTCTCTTGGGGTCATTTACACCAGATGTGTGCCTTTTAGGAAATGTTATATTGAGTATCCCTGGTGTCTAGTATTCCCACCCAACCCACATCTTTCATGCTGCAAAATACTGTCCTAATGTTTTTTTGTTTGTTTGTTTAAATATGTTTAAATCTGTTTATTGATTTTATATATCATAACACTGTAACTTCCAGTAAAGTCCATCATCATCATGAAACTATGAGTTGATAAAAGTATAAAAAAATAATAATCCATTTCAATTTAGGCAAATAAAGCTAACGATTAGATCACATTAAGTTTAAGCCTTATCCTAGCTATTATAATAAATGGCCTTTGTTTATCAGTTTATAAAACCAGAAAGAGATAAACTATTTATAAAGTATAACATATATATATTTAAGAACTAATGTACAAATAAACTGTGGTATATACCGTATAACATTTTTATAAGGTATTAAATGAGACCATACATATAACAATGTAGAACTCACCCATACAGATTAGGGTCGATAATTGCAGACCCATTACAATAATTAAAATTATATTATAATGTTTCATAAAAGCAGGTTATCATACATTACTTGATCACAAAACATAGCATCACTTCCTAATACACACATTTTGCTGGGTTAGTTTACCATATTGAAGAGAAACCAAAAAGGGGGACCAGATATGTTGTGGGCATGGCAGATCAGAATATGAATCCCATTTTATTAGAAATTGGGGTAATTTATTTTCCTTACTGCTATCAATGTTTCTATCCAATATATTTCCTTCATTAAATTATGACATGCAGATACCCAGAGTATATCTCATGCTTTCCAGTGCTTAGTTATGGCCTTCTTAGATGTGAAAACTATCATATAAAGCATAGGTTATGGTATCTGTAGGTCTGGTAAGATCCCGTATAATATTAGATGATGCCTCTTGGCTTCTGAATTTGAAAAGTGATTGTTCATTTCTCTCCCAGATCTGCAAGTAGAATTGTTGCAATGAAGGGAAGTCCAAAATATATGTTTCCAGGATGGAAAGTATTGTGGCAAGTGGCACCTCCAACTTCTAGCATTATAATATGCACAGTGCATTAACAGCTTATCTGGTGTCAGGAACAGGTGATGCATACAGCTCCATGCAAAAAATACTTACATCTGGGAGAGGCAGCAGTCTTCTTTGGAAGTCTGAGAAGTTGTAAGATTTCTTTGCCTCAGTCACCTTTACTTAATCTCATGGAAAATTAGCTGTGTATTCCTTTAATAGTTGAAATATGTCTTGAATCAATGGAAGCCATATGGATATGGATGTTGTCAGGAAATAGAAATGCTCATGTTCCATCAGACTGAGGAGCAATTTTGGTAAATAAGAGTTAAATTGCCCATAAATTAGCTCTGCTACTTTCATAAATAAATGCATAGAATGTAACTGAAAGTAACATGTGTGATGGTTGTAGGGAATGTTTTATATAGCTTTAAGTTCCCCAAATAAGTTAAATGTATTATTAGAGTATATCTGAAGTATCAGGCAAAGGTTATCATCCCATTATAATGTCCAAGAAAAAATGTTTCTAGCCATGAAAAAGTGCTGGTGCATACCATATAGAAGAAGAAAGGTTGCAACAGTGCCTGTAGAATCTAACTTCCATATAATCACACATAAAATCTGCTGAGTATTATTCAGGTATTTTGAGGCAGTTATAGAGGGGCATTTGGAATGGAATCCTTATGCAAGAGAAAACATTAGCATCATCTTGGGCACCTATCTAGGCTCCTTTTCAGCATGATCTTGGGGTAGAGATATGGGTCTAAGCTATCCTACAGTGTGTTGACCCAAGATGAAATAGTAGTAGATATACATATATCAATATATAGCTTTAGGATAACTGCTCGATAAGTAACTACTAAATAAGTTAAATGGAGACCTCCATGTTCAGCTAAAGCACAATGCACAGTTTTGTTACCTGTAGACCAGGTTGTTGACCATATACATTTCCTCAAGACATCATCCCATTTCTTTTGACTACTGACAGGCATTCTTATGGTCAAGCTCTAAGGAATATAAGTGATTTTGGGATACAATATCATCTTAATCAGGAGTATTTTAATCTCAAAAGGGATGTTTAAAGACCTCCATTCATGCAAACTTTGGTCTATTAGTTGCTGGATCATACAGACATTTCCATTCTAAGTATCCTTTGGAAGCATGGCTAACTGGACCCCATGGTATCTAAAGCAAGGTTGATTAATATGAAAAGTCCCCTTTTTGTATTACTGAAAAAGGGTTTGTGCCCATCCGCATCAGTACAGATTTAGAAAAATGTACATTTTATCCTGAAAACTATCAGTTATTAAAAATTGTCCAGTTGTCTCTTAAATTATTCAAGGGAACTGAAAAAAGCAATAAACATTATCTGTGTAGAGAGCAACACATCTGGTATGAACTGAGGAGACATTCCCTGCCCCTGTTTGAATTGACAATAACCCACAATACCATCGCCAAAGGTTCAATCTCCATGATAAATGGTACAGGAGCTAAAAGACAGCCTCGTCAAACACCCTTGAAAATAACAAGTAGGGGAGAAATAAATGGACCTTTCTTAACCACTGCAAAGGACCCTTGATAGGTTGCCATTAGTGAGTCTATAAAAGTACAGGGGAAATGGAGATTCCATAAGTAATTACATTACTTTGATGAGATATGGCCATTTAATATTATCAAATGCTTTCTCAGCATTATCTGATAGTAGGGCCTTAGAGGCCACCAACCTGCGTATATGATTTTCTAATGACCTTCCCTTTATAAACTCTACTTGATCTGGGTGAATTATGTTCTGAAAGCAGGGAAGCTATCCTCTTCACCATTAATATTTTCTATCTTGCTGTGGACATTTAACGACTCTGGTCTATAACTAGACCGGTGTGCGGGATCTTTTCCAGGCTCAAGTAACAAAAGTAAAAGAGTTCTTTTCCATGAAGGGGGAACCTCTGTCTTCACGCATTCTGAATTGCATGCTCCCCATAAAAGTTAAGAGCTGGAGGGGAGATCTTTTTATAGACTTTGACAGAGAGACCATTAGATCCCAGTGCCTTATTAATTTTCAGTTTTTTGATTACCTTCAGCATTACTGGCAGTGCAAGGGCCTTCATCAACTTGCATTGCTGATCTGCACAGATGGTAGGTAAAGTAGGGAGGAAAGGCAGCATGGGCTGTCTCTGGCATTATCTACTTCAGAAGGAGAGGACTTATATTTGTTGATAAGTTTGAAATGTTTCTCAGATACCTTTAATAGAGATGGTATCAATGAAATTAGTGTTAGATAAAGAAACCAATGGAGTATTATCTTTTACATTCCTCCTACATTTTCTGACTAGCCTAGAGTAGACTTGCAGAGAAATCACACAGTACTGTAGTTGAAACCTGTCTAGGGCTAGATTTCTTTTCCTACTGCGTGTTGCATGTGAAATGTTTAGTGTATTTAAAGTCTCAGAGAGGGTTGAGGTTTTCTGAGAACTCCTCAGGTGAAGTGATTGTATATATCTGAATTGTAGTGTGTTTAGGTCTGTAGTTCATTGCTTGCTTAACCCATTGGTCCATGTCCTTCTTGGCATGTAGGAACCCTCTGTATGGATCTCAGAGTATAAGGGGAGAGTATTTCTATTTGTATGAGCATCCATTATTTCTTGTGTAGCAGCTATTAGTTGTATTGAAAACTCTGGCTTCCTTATGTAGTATGGATATAGGTGCCACACCTTAGATGGCAAAGTGTGAGGTGTAACTCTAATGCATCATGATCCCAGAATGGATGTGAGTGCATCCTCAGAGAGGAACAGGAATTTAAAATTACTGAATCAACATGCTCCCTATTCATTCTGGCAGAGCTGCCAAAGCAGGGTGATTGGTGAGTATACGTAGGGTTCAATGAGTTTATATGATTTGCCAGATCTTTTAAGATACGATTTCCATCCCAGATTTAAGAAATTTGGCTGATACAGTTAAATAAAAATGACTGTTGGCTGTTATGTCTTTGTGGTCTGTTATACAGTTATACTTTGCCATCATTATTAGTGAGTATAAAGCATTAACTAGGACAAGATACAATAACTGTTTATTAGTCGGCATAAAGCATTAATCAGGACAAGATGCAATAATGGTTTATTAGTCAGCATAAAGCATTAACCAGGACAAAATGCAATAACGGTTTATTAGTCAGCATAAAGTGCTATCCAGGACAAGATGCAATAACTGTTTATTAGTCGGCATAAAGCATTAACCAAGACAAGATGCAATAATTGTTTATTAGTCAGCATAAAGTATCATCTAGGACAAGAGGAAATAACGGTTTATTAGTCAGCATGAAGTGCTATCCAAGACAAGATGCAATAACTGTTTATTAGTCAGCATAAAGCATTAACCAGGATAAGATGCAATAACTGTTTATTAGTCAGCATAAAGTATCATCCAGGACAAGATGCAATAACGGTTTATTAGTCAGCTTAAAGTATTATTCAGGACAAGGTGCAATAACTGTTTATTAGTCAGCATAAAGAATCATACAGGACAAGATGCAATAATGGTTTATTAGTCATCTTAAAGTATTGTCCAGGATAAGGTGAAATAACTGTTTATTAGTCAGCATAAAGTATCATCCACGACAAGATGCAATAACTGTTTATTAGTCAGCATAAAGCATCATCCAGAACAAGATGCAATAACGGTTTATTAGTCAGCATAACGTATCATTCTGGACAAGATGCAATAATGGTTTATTAGTCAGCATAAAGTATCATCCAGGACAAAATGCAATAACTGTTTATTAGTCAGCATAAAGCATCACCCAGTACAAGATGCAATAACTGTTTATTAGTCAGCATAAAGCATCATCAAGGACAGGATGCAATAACTGTTTATTAGTCAGCATAAACTATCATCCAGGACAAGATGCAATAACGGTTTATTAGTCAGCATAGAGCATCATCCAGAACAAGATGCAATAACTGTTTATTAGTCAACATAAAGTATCATCCAGGACAAGATGCGATAACTGTTTATTAGTCAGCATAAAGCATCATCAAGGACAAGATGCAATAACTGTTTATTAGTCAGCGTAAACTATCATCCAGGACAAGATGCAATAATGGTTTATTAGTCAGCATAAAGCATCATCAAGGACAGGATGCAATAACTGTTTATTAGTCAGCATAAACTATCATCCAGGACAAGATGCAATAACGGTTTATTAGTCAGCATAGAGCATCATCCAGAACAAGATGCAATAACTGTTTATTAGTCAACATAAAGTATCATCCAGGACAAGATGCGATAACTGTTTATTAGTCAGCATAAAGCATCATCAAGGACAAGATGCAATAACTGTTTATTAGTCAGCGTAAACTATCATCCAGGACAAGATGCAATAATGGTTTATTAGTCAGCATAAAGCATCATCCAGAACAAGATGCAATAACTGTTTATTAGTCAGCATAAAGTATCATCCAGGACAAGATACGATAAAGGTTTATTAGTCAGCATAAAGCATCAGGGCGGTCGCAGTGGTGCAGCGGTTAGCCTTGTCACCTCACAGCAAAAGGTTCTCCGGTTCGATTCTCGGCTGGGGTGCCTTCTGTGCAGAGTCTGCATGTCCTCCCTGTGGTCATGTGGGTTTCCTCCGGGTGCTCCAGTTTCCTCCCACATCCAAAAGACATGCTGTAGATGGATTGGACACTCTAAATTTGCCCTAGGTGTGAGTGTGTGTGTGCCTTCTGTGGAAGCTTGGGTGCTGGGCTGGCAACTTGACACCATAAAAGTCCACTGCCAATCATGAGTGGACAGGTGATCCGCTGTGGCGACCCCTAACTGGGAAAAGCCAAAAGAAGAAGTCAGCATAAAGCATCATCCGGAACAAGATGCAATAACTGTTTATTAGTCAGCATAAAGCATTAACCAGGACAAGATGCAATAACTTATTATTAGTCAGCATAAAGTGCTATCCAGGACAAGATGCAATAACTGTTTATAGTCAGCATAAATATTATCCGGGACAAGATGCAATAACTGTTTATCCCCTTTAAGGTTAATGGATGAATTAAAATAAGTAGAAACTAGAGTTAATACTCTCTCTTCTCTTTCAATTCAAAACCCATCCACATCCCCCACCCACCCTGGCAAAGAAAAATAATCAAAGACTTGAAAATGTGTAACTTCATTTTAGTCAATATTGCCTCTCCTTTATGTTTTGTTGAGGGGTGAGATGAGAAGCCTCTTAAGGTGTAGCCCCTTACCATCTGATAGATAAGTTTTCTGTAGCATTAAGATACCTCGGGACTATTGGCTAACCAATGTACCTACTCTGGTACGTTTGACAGGAGAGATAATTCTAGTAATATTAAGTTAGCTTTTTACCTACTGTTCACTGCAATGCATACACTCCAACCTTTACTTTTCTCAAGTCTATCTTCTCTCAATCTCATTCAGCTGGAAAACAAAAACAACAATTGCTAAACTTCATACTACTTGTTGCTACTATTGTTAAGTTTTACTGCATTCATTCAAACACTGTCGTCCAGATTCTGCATGCCTTTCCCGGCATGCAGGATTAGTGCAGGAGCTCTAGCAGGCAATATGTCTGCCATGCAATCCAGGAACAGCCTGCAGGGGCATGCATGAGCACTCCTGCACTAGTCCTGCATGGACTAAGCCTCTGTATGCAAATCACCCCATTTGCAAGAGAAATACATGCAAATGAGGTGAATGTGCGATCCAAGAACTTGAAACCGGCCATGCAGGACTAGTGCAATCTGTAGAAATGTACTCGGTTAGTAACCGAGTACATTTCGGCAAAATCCAAAATGGAGCTGTGACAGCTCCAAATAAAGGCTGCATATCAATCAGGAAGCATGCCAATGGCCAAGTATAAGGCCAATGGCCAGGGCCGGCCTTAGCTCAAACGGCGCCCTAGGCGAAGCACTGCTCTGGTGCCCCTTAAGCCCCACCCACACTGAATACAAGGAACACCCCTATTTGAGCCACGCCCACAGAAGGGTCACTCCCACAAAACACTCCAGTTCTTTCCATGTTTAAATGCATGAAAATCCAAGTCATACTGTAAGACATCTTGTAGTTTAGTTGACTGCAATTGAAGGCTGAATATTGAACTTCTCCACAGATGTCAAAGCTAATATTATTTATATACATTAGAATAGTTCTGAATAAAGCAAACCAGGATCTGTCAACTGACAATTAACAATGGATGTGTCAATACATGATATAATAATAGGCAAAATGCTGTGAGACTATCTACTTTAGAACTATGTGCAAAAGTGCATACTGTGTCATTGAAAAGGAGATTGATGCCATCATCTAACTTGGCCATATGTACAGAAAAACATATGTTTTGACTTACAGTTCAGAACGAGTCTGCATTTCTTAAAGAACTTAAATCAGTTACATACTGAGAGGTGTAGTATACAAAAGACAACTGTTGGTGTTCTTTCTTATGGTTGTTTACTTATTTTCAATTTATCACATTGATTGCCACAAAGACACACAACTTATTTTTTTTCAACATTGTCTTTGCACAGTTACCAACAAAATAGCAAATAAGATATGCCTAATGTAAGTAGGAAATTTGATAAAAGCAGTCATTATGAAAGATGGTGTCACAGAGCTGTCTAGTGTTACAGCGTAAATAACATTTTAAGCATAAGGAGAGTCAGGTAATGTGATTCAGACAAGCATCAGCAAAAGCCAGTAGCTGTAAAATATTGGAGACCACATACGAAGAACAACTAAGGACAAACTTGAGTTCTTAAGAGTCCAGAACATGAACAATAGTATGGATGCTTGATGGTAAGTATAGTATACACAATCAGCTTGTGAAGTCTGTTTATTTACATTAAAATTGCAGTCTGCACTACGGAACAGATAATCCTGTTGACTTTAAGTTCTTGTTGTTTCTTCACTATTCGTTTTGTAAGATACAAGAGAGCAAATGATATGGAAATAGCAGAAAATGACACAATGTTTCTGTTACAGTCTCTCAAATGCTGACTTCAGTGTGCATTAAAAAAACACCTGTGAGACAGCAGAAGAAAAGGATGCCTTCAGCAATCTAACTGTTTCATCACGATATGGAATAGTTAATTCCAGATATAGACTTGTATGACAGCACTAAGTTCAGTCATGCAATCTGCAGATTGCTCGGAGTAAGAGAGGACAGGCATTAGTCTCGTAGAATGGGGAAGGATGGTTGCAAATTGCACATCAACCAGCCGTGTCACTGAAAGTAACTATTTCTAGCACATCATTCTTAGGAATGGACAGCTCCCTTTAGCACCTTCTTACCTGTGAACTGGAAAGAATGATTCTCTGAAAGACTGAAAAAAATGTATTTCAACTAACTACGAGAACTGAAACTCACACACTCGAAACAAAGACAAACAGCAGTAACTAGGCAGAGATATTTTGGCCTCATAGTTTCAGTGAGGACACATCTAATTGAATTGAAGTATAGAGAAACTTATTTTCAAAAATATGTATATTTTCTGTCATTCATGATTTTATTTATTATATCAGATAACATCGATGTCTTCCTAAGCTATTATTCTAAAGCATATAGCTTGCATACTTCAGAATTCTGAATCCAGAGAGGCAAAACCACAAGCAACAATACTATGTGTAGCATTACTGAAGTAATTAATACACAAGTCAAGAGAATAAAATGGCTCACACTATCCAACAACATCCTCACTGGCATCTTATAATTCAACAAAGCTGCTAAAATACCAAACTAAAAATGGTCCAGAACATTGTGCAAAACAATAGTAATATGCTGAGAACAAGGTACACAGTTAGAATATAAGCAAATGCAGTTTAGGTACAGTATGTATAACAGAATTGCTAACAGAACATGGTACACAGTTAAAATGTAGGCAAATGCAGTTTAGAATCAGTATAAAAACACAGTCGCTAGCCTAACATGGCATATGCTATCTCAAGTAGAAAACTACAACATTTGTAGTGTGCATATAAATAAACTGTGCAGATAGGGCCTATATAGATTAGCTTGTGTTATATTCATGTATCCACATACGTGGATTCCAGTATCCTGAGATGCTATATTAAGGTAGGGTTTTTGAGGTAGATAAGGACAGTACAGCTAATTTATGTTAAATTCTACCAATATGTCTTAAATACACTGCTCTATAACATATATAGAGCTAGATTACGCAGATAGAGTGTAGATTCTCTGTTTTATAACAGAAATAGAGCTAGATTCATTGTTTAGTAACATAATTAGGGCTAGATTACACCCACACTAAACCACCATAACATCTTAATGTACTTGGTGTTCCTTAGAATCCGAACATTTAGAGTAGTTTAAAATATATTAAATCTTTTATAGCAACTTCAACTAATGGCTAAAATGCCATAACAGCTTAGCGTACATGGCATTCCTTAGAATCTGAACAGTTGGAGTAGGTTAAAACTTATTTAATCTTTTATAGCAACTTCAAAAAACATCTAACAGTACTGAAATGATTTATAGCTACTCCACAAACACCTTAATCAACATGGCCTGTACCAAGGATATACAGGACATTCACTTTCTAGGGTTCAGCTGACCTACAGGTTTCACTAGTGCGTATACCCCTTCCACGTGCCGAAGCGCATACTATCCTGGAGATTTAGAAAGAACTCCAACACTCACTTTAACTTTAAGGGCTGAAAAGGCCTCCCCGGCCCCCATCGCTCACTTACCTCCTAGTCACCGGGAGAAATTAAAATGCCAAAACACGTGCAAGTACTCGGATCCAGGAACAAAACAATGCTGACTCACGTCCACAGATTCCAGGAAACACAATCGCCACTAGCCAATAGGTGCACCCAACTCTCTAACGTGTCAACGAAAGAAGGAATGAGAGGCGGGAGTGAGCTGTTTATACATGCTCAATGGATCAGTGTGGCCGTGATGTCAGTGGTACAAAGTCATACTGGTAGGCTCATTTAACAATGCTCCATAACAGTGGCCACTCACAGCACATCAAGCATCTACATCATGCAGGGGGGGAGGGAATGAAAATATGGCTTAGGGCGGAGGCTGTGTTGGATTGAAAAAAACAAGAAGTTCGTGTTTGCAGTGGGGGAGGGCGCATTCCTAGCCTCTATGGGCGGTGAAGTTTGTCGTAATGTTCGTGTTGTTGTTGCCTTTCAGTTTTCCCAGTTAGGGGTGTTTCATTTCCAATTCATTTTTTCACAGCAGAACTCCGGTCCGCAAATATATACAATTGCGCCCTTTTAAGGCCAGCCTGTACGGCGCCCTAGGCGGTCTCCTAGTTTGCCTATGCCTAAGGCCGGCCCTGCCAATGGCATTGCAAACAGTGTAAAAAATAAAAAAATCAACTTTTATTTTTTTTAGCCGATCTCGGCTGTTTAAGCATAGGGCAGCGGCACTCAAATGGGATCGGGGGGGAATAATAAAATAAAGCTAAAATAAGCATTCTAACTAAAATCACTATTCTGCCATGAATGTCAATGGCAGGCAGAAGACAACATGGACAGTAAGTAGTGGTTGCTAAGGGGGGAGGCTCAGTGTGAGACATGTAACTATGCATTAGCAGGCAATCCTATCCAAATGAGGGGAATGATAGTGAATCCCAGTTTTCCCCAGCATGCTAGTCAGGTCCCAACAGTGAAAGAGTAGGAATAGCTTGGTACAAGCCTAGGAGTTAGCTGACATCATGGGGGTGTGTGTCAGGCATAGTGTAAGCAGATTGGAGCCCTGTGGCTCAGGTTTGCTCCTAGTTAAGTACAGTTAAGCAAGGGGTGTGGGTCTGACTCTGCCTAGCACTCTTTACATTGCCTAAACAGGTGTGCATGCTGCACACCAGGTTTTAAAGGATTAAAACAAAAGTTAAACCAGGAAATAGCAGTTATGTGCAAATTTGACCACTGTGTTTGTGCGACATGCCCCTGGGCTTAAACAGGAAGGCAATCGGAAGGGAAACAGCAGTAGGAAGGTAATCATGGAGAACTACCATAGCTGGCAGGTGGAATGTATCAGAATCAGCCAATTACACAGGCAGCAGACCAGCCCAGAACATTACTATAAACAATACAAACACCTTCCACTCTGGTTTTTCCCACACTGTATACCACTGGTGTAAACAAGCGGGAAATTTTTAACAATCAAAACAACAAAATGATAGGGGCTGCAATAGCTATCATACACCAACTTGTGGAAGAGGCTGAGGGTGGTGAGGCTGTGAATACTGTTGACCAACCCACAGTGAGGAGATGAAGAAGAGTGTACAGACCCAGGGTAACCTTCCAGGGGTTACATGAGCTGGAGATAGTGGGGCACTATAGGGTGGGCAGGGACCTCCTACAGCAAATTGTTGCTCTGTGCCGGCCACGCCTGACACACAGAACTAACAGAGGGGAATCCATCCCAGTAGATACCAAGGTATGTATAGGCCTAAGAATACCAGCTACAGGTACCTTCCAAAGGCCAACTGGGGATATGATGGGAATCTCACAGGCATCATCATCCAGGTACTCCACCAGTTCCTGGATGCCATGTCAGCACATGTCGGTGAGCATGTATATTTCTCCAACACCCGTGAGGCGTTGGCCAGCAATATGTAATTGTTCCACCAAATAGCAGAATACCCTGAGGTAGTGGGTGCTATAGACTGCACGCACATATGCATCAAAGCACCACCTAGTGAGTGGGGTAGGGTCTACATCAACCGCAAGAGCTTCCCCTCTATCAACTGCCAGGTCTTGTGTGATGCCCAGGGCATAATAATTAATGTGTGTGCTGGCTGCCGTGGATACTATCATGATTCCCACATCTGGCATCTCACGCAGCTGTACCAAATATTTGCCAATGGGGACATCCCTCATGGTCACCTAGTGGTGGATGCTGGATACATACTGGAGCCGTGGCTGATGACACCTATCAGAAATGCACACACACCTGAACAAGAACTCCATAATGAGGCACATGCAAAGACCAGAATTATAGTAGAGCATGTGTTTGGGATGCTCAAGTCAAGGTTCCAGTGCCTGGACACATCCAGTGGAGCTTTGCAGTACTCACCAGCTACATGTTTTATTTTTATTTTTTTTATTTATTTTACATTTGTTGACCGGGCTAGTCTAGCTGGATATATTTCCATTTTCAGTAGAGGCCCGGGGAGAAAAGCTTCACACAGATATACAAAAGTATAAAATATTGTTACATGGTAAAAAAATGATTAATAAACAAAATAGAAACAGGTAGTTATTACATTCTAGATATAAAAACACTTGAGAAAAGTTACAGTAATCAGAATAATGCTTAAGAAAGCTAAAACAGATATAATACAGTAAGAGTTATGTACAATAGATATAAAAACACTTGAGAAACAGTAACAGTAAACAGAGTATTGCTTAAGACAGCTAAAACAGATAGTAAGAGTTATGTACAATAGTTCATATCAGGTAGAAGGATTTAAATAATAAGTTGATTAGAATTTAAATAATGTCAGTCTTATTTACAAGACAAAGCATGTAAATGTTTGGAAGTTTGGTAAGAAGAGGAAGAAACAGGGGTGAAGAGGATGGTTAGTCAGGGTTACTACAAGGGCATAGCCAATGCATTTGGAGGTGTTTTCTAAGTTTTTGTTTAAAGAGTGGCAAGGATGTAATTAGAGTTAGTTCAGTGGGTAATAGGTTCCAGTTTTTTCCTGCTGTGTTGGTAAACAGAGAGTCACCAGCTGTATTATTTGACTTTGTTAAGCTAGCAAGGAGTTTGCTAGAAGAACGTAGGGAGTTCAGATTATTATATGGGAATAAGAGTTTTGAGAGTATAGGGGTATTATTGGGTTGGTAAAATATCTTGTGGGCAATTGTGAGTTGGGGGATTATCAGATGGTTTTGGAATTCCAGCCAATCTAGTTGATTAGAACAGTGATGGGTTCTGAAGGGATTGCCAGTAGCGAATCTGGCAATGTTATTATAGGAAGTTGCTAATTTGTTAAGGTTGGTTTTCTTAAGGTTGGTAAATATAGGTGAAGCATACAGAAGGGTTGAGATTAGGTGGGACTGAGCGATCTTGGCTCTGGCTGCTGAGGTTAGAAAAGGTTTTATTCTGTATAAGGAGCTTATTTTTCTGTTTACTATTTTAATGGTGTTGATTATATGGTAATCAAATGAGAGATTATTGTCAGTGGTTATTCCTAGAAGTTTAGT
This sequence comes from Protopterus annectens, assembly GCF_019279795.1. NCBI lineage: Eukaryota > Metazoa > Chordata > Ceratodontiformes > Protopteridae > Protopterus > Protopterus annectens. The sequence continues at coordinate 66,882,316 of NC_056727.1, read as the reverse complement.
GGTAGAGTCAGGGAGAATAACATTACCATTATTTGAAGAGATTGAGAAGTCTAAGGGGGAGAACCTAGTAGTGGGTGTAAAGAGAAGGAGTTTTGTTTTTTTGGCATTAAGAAGGAGTCAACGTTTGGTAAACCATGTTTCTACAGTGTTGAAAACATCTTGAGTAAGAGAATATAGTTCAGATGGAGAGTTTGATGAGGATATTAGTGTGGAGTCATCTGCATATTGAATACAAGTGGCTTGAGGAATTGCTACATTGAGATCATTAATAAATAATGAGAAGAGAAGTGGTCCAAGAATAGAGCCCTGAGGGACCCCAATGGTAACAGGTAAAAAGGATGAGACTTGATTTTCCCAGAGGACTGCCTGTTGCTGAGGTATGATCTAAACCATTTAATGGCCAGAGAATCAAAGGCAAGAGCTTCAAGAATATTGATTAAGAGTGTATGGTTAACCATGTCGAAAGCTTTAGAGAGGTCAATAAAGAGTGCAAAAGAGAGGAGGTTTTTATTATGGTTTCTATTGATGGTATCTGTGAAGGATAGAAGGGCAGTAGTGGTACTATGTGATGGTCTAAAGCCATGTTGACAGTTTGCTATTAAGTTATGTTGAGAGAGATGGTGTAGAAGTTGTTGGTGAATGCATTTTTCCATAATTTTTGCTAAGGGTGATAAGAGAGCAATTGGCCGATAGAGTAATCATTAGAATTCCCACCTTTATGTAAGGGGATAGTGTGGGAGATTTTCCAAACATCTGGGATGGTTCCTTCTTGGATTGTCCTATTTATAAGGATAGATATAGGGTAAGCAATTACCTTGGCTGCTTTTTAGAGAAATTGGGAAGGAAGTTGGTCAGCAGATGGAGTACATGGTTTAAGTTTTAGAATAAGTTTAAAGATGAGAGAAGTAGAGATGGGTTGTGTTTTGAATTTAGAGAAAGAGTGCTGTAAGTCGATGGGGATGCTGGAGTTTTCTGAGATAAGTTGACTAGCTAGAGATTGTATAGTGTCAGTGAAGAAAGAGTTGAAGGTATTGGCAGTTAGATGGGGAGTATTTGGATCTGCATCAAGTGGGGTGGGTGTACGGGAGTTGCCTGGGGAAAGGAGCTTATTAATGCAAGACCAGAACTGTTGGAGATTATTTTGATGAGTTTGCTGAAGTTTACAATAGTAGTTTTTTTATCTGTAAGTATTGCCTTTTTTATGCTGTTTCTAAGTTGCCTAAAATGTAGATGATCAGAGCTATTTCTATAGGTTCTCCATTTAGCCCAGACTTTGTTCCTAAGTGGAATTTAATTCCTAGTTTCATTTGAAAGCCATGGAACTGGGTTAGACTTTATTCTAATGGAACGTTTGGGAGCATGCTTATCCAGGATAGATAAGAATGCAGTGTTAAAATACTGTACAGCCTCTTCAAGTGGAAGGGATTTTAATGGGTTCCAATTGCATGCTTTAAGCTCATTTTGAAATAATTCTGCCTTAAAGTGTTTGGTAGAGCGGGCTGTCCTCATGTACCCAAATTGTCATCATATGTGCCATGCTACACAATATGATCCTGCAGAAACAGCTGCAACAGGGACAGCACAGGGCAGGGCCACACAGCCCCCCACCATTGCCAAGGCCTGCACAGGCACAGAGTGACTCGGAGGAGGAACAACCTGAACCTGCCCCAGTAGGCAGAAGGAGGCGTGCCCAGTATGCCCTGGCCTTGGAAAAGAGGCAATGCATAGCACATACACTGACACAGGAGGGACTCGGGGAATAACACCTCTCTCTGACTCTCACACATAGTAAAATGGATGCCAAACATGACACTAACTGTGCTCAACCATGTGTAGGGATTGTACTATGTGGATCTGACATAGGCAGCCCTGCAGCACCACCCTCAATACTGTGACACTCACAAGGTAAGTGACTCACACATGCCAGTCAGAGGGGTTCACATACCCAACAGTCACAGCCAGCAAGACAGGTGTAGACAAACACAAACAAAGGCTGTGCTATGGGCTCTGAATGATGCCTATGGGTACCCCCCCCCCAGGCCTACACAGACAGACCACAGCAGGTCAGGCTGTGGGACGTTAGTTCTGAGGGGTAGGAAGTCAGAAACTAATATGTAGGTAAATCAAAGCTAAGATCTGTAGTACACTGGTATGCCTCTAGTCAGTACTAGAGCTTAGAATACAGAATTAAATGTACCTGTCATACCAGTACAGTCATAGCAAATGTGTACAAGTTTCAGGTGTGCCCTCCATCCTACCTAGTCATGTCATAACAGTCAGGTGTGCCCCCCCAATCCTGTGTAGACATGCAGAAATAGTCAGGTGCTCCCTCTTATGTAGAAATGTTGTAACAGTCAGGTTTGCCCCCCAATCCTGTGTAGAAATGTAGAAATAGTCAGGTGTGCCCCCCTCAGTCCTACATAGAAATGTAGTAACAGTCAGCTTTGCCCCCAATCCTGTGTAGAAATGTAGAAATAGTCAGATGTGCCCCCATCCTATGAAGATATGTAGTAACAGTCAGGTGTGCCCCCCAATCCTGTGTAGAAATGTAGAAATAGTCAGGTGCGCCCCCCATCCTACATAGAAATGTAGTAGCAGTCAAGTGTGCTCCCCAATCCTTTGTAGAAATGTAGAAATAGTCAGGTGTGCCCCCCATCCTATGTAGAAATGTAGTAACAGTCAATTCCAAATGATCAACGGATACCCTGCAGAAACAGTATGCTACCTGTAGGTGTACAACACAAAGCTCTGCACTACAGTACAAACTACCTGGACTCGATCCACACATTCACTACAGACAGGCATACTGGGCATGCTCACACACAAACAAATGAAGGCCATGTCTGCAAACACCAGTGGACCAGACCAGACATATCTGGCAGTCACAGATGTTAGTGCAGACACTCCTCAGTATGCACCATGCATGCTTTGCACACACACTGAATAGGAATACAGACATATATCTAAGGGCATCACAATATAATAAGCCAAAGGTAGATGTACATATATGTGTGGAAGAGGGTGACTGTGACAAGGAGCCATCCAGGTCTGTCCCACCCAGCACACAGCCAAAGGGCCACAATGACATGAGGTTCAGATGTCACTCACTGTAGATACTAGCAACCGGTATTTGTCAGCATTACAGACTACGTGGTGCAAGTGCTAGCTGTGCAACATGACTGTACAAGGAAGTAGTCATCTAGCAGCTGTATACATGTACCTGTGAAATATGACCCTGTGTGTGCTCGCATGTGGTGTGTCAACCTCTAGATAAATGGGTTATGGCCCATACACACACACTGCCCTCCCCATAGTCCTGCTATGACAAGCCTGCTGAGGTCATCCACTGTGAAATACAACTTTGAGAGAGTTGTAGCCCCGTAATCTCCATGGCGCATCCTATAACTGCGTACTACTGTAATGTGGTAAACTATTTAGGTAGGAGTTCCAATCCCAGACTTGACAAGTGTGTGTCTGTCTGTGTCGAGAGCAATGCTTTTTAGGGTAGTCACACTCCCTACAATTCAAATGATCTACTTTGGTAAAGCTGCTGATGTCATCCACCTAGAAATACATCTCTGGAAAGGCTGCAGCCCAGTAATCTCAGTAGCATGCCCCATACCTGCGTACAGCTGTAGTGCGATAAAATAGGTAGGAATTCTAATCCCAGACTTGGCAAGTGTGTGTGTGTGTGTGTGTGTGTGTGTGTGTGTGTGTGTGTGTGTGTGTGTGTGTGTGTGTGTGTGTGTGTGTGTGTGTGTGTGTGTGTCTGTGTAGAGAGAGATCAATGCATTTTAGGTTAGTCACACTCAGTACAATTCAAATGCCCTACTTTGTCAATCCTGCTGATGTCATTCACTGTGAAATACACCTTTGGGGAAGGGGCACTCCAGCAATCCCTGTGGTGCATCCTATAACATCACCATGCTGTAGTGTATATAGAACTCTGGTAGGGGTTATATTCCCCCACATGGCAGTTGTAGATCTTTTGTGTGTGTCTCTATGTCTGTATAGGGAGCAATGCATTTTAGGCTAGTCACACTCAATACAATTCAAATGCCCTACTTTGGCAATTCTGCTGATGTCATTGGAGAAGGGGCACTCCAGCAATCCCCATGGTGCATCCTATAACAGCACCATGCTGTAGTGCATATAGAACTATGGTAGGGGTTCTATTCCCACACATGGCAGTTGTGGACATTTTGTGTGTGTTTCTATGTCTATGTAGGGAGCAATGCATCTTAGGCTAGTCACACTCAGTACAATTCAAATGCCCTACTTTGGCAATCCTGCTGATGTTATTCCCTGTGAAATATACCTTTGGGGAAGGCGTGCTCCAGTAATCTCCGTGGCACATCCTATAATGGCATAGTCCTGTAGTGTAATATACTAGTTAGGTAGGAGTTCTAATCCCAGACATGACAGGTGTGTGTGTGTGTGTGTGTGTGTGTGTGTGTGTGTGTGTGTGTGTGTGTGTGTGTGTGTGCATTTGTCATTCGTATCCTGGGTGGAGGTGGTTGTGAGTGTGTAATAACTGGACTCAATGTGGAGCGGGTTTTGCAAACTTCTTATACAGTGGGCCAAGTATATATCACAATGTCCACCATACAGGGATAACAGATGTAAAATAGCTGAGAGGCTGGGGTGCAAATCCATACCCCTAAATGTGACATCAATCCCAGCTGAACAACGTTAGCAACCCTTGTATTACTCAGGGAACACTATCAACCCATGTCTCATACACACAAGCACATACTCACACACACACACACACACACACACACACACACACACACACACACACACACACACACACACACACACACACACACACACACACACACACACACACACACACACACACACACACTTGCCTAGGCAACAGCCACTATGTTGGTAGTATTCTGCTAATTGCCCACTGATAGTAACCATGGTGTGATTGCAGTAGGCTACAGAGGGCATGGCACCTTGTTCATCAGTCCAAAAGCCATGTACATGTTGACAGTGTACCTCCCCTATGTTCCCCACTGAACACCTGCAACACCTGTGGTGCCATCAAATGTGACCCATAAAGGACATACCATGCCTGACACACAAGCCCTGTATGGACAGATGCCACTGAAACCAGGGAATACTGGTATCATGCTATCAATTTAGGTGCAGAGTCAACCTGCTGTCCATTAACAGTTCCCGCCACATGAGGCCAGGACTGGCACATCTGATGATAACACTCTGTGTACACAACATGGGCCAGACACCCCAGGTACAATTCCACATGTCAATGTACATGCATGTGGGAGGTGTACACATCCCAGACACTGTCCATATCATGGACTAAGGAGCACATACATGGCAAGCAATGCACAGCATTGGCCACACGCAATAGTTACCGAGGTGACTGGATGGTGAATACAATTCCCACCTGTGTGGGCAACTCCAGACACTACACCCCTGAGCCACATTGCAGACCATTGTCATGTGGCCTGATGCCAAGTTATACCCATCACCTAGCCTTGTATAGCCATCTGGCACTGTCGACCGCAACACACCTGTGAAGCAGTGCACCCATGCATGTCAGTACTGGCACCCATGTCTGTGTGTGTGTTGTATGATGCATATGACCACATTCATAATCACTACAACCCCCATTGGCATACTGAAGCATTGCTGTCTGATGTCAGACACCTCTACATACCCTTTGCACATATAACCTCCGTATGACCCCTGTGGTGCATGTGATACCTATACAGTACTGTGTTGTGGCAATCCCACTAGTGATGAGTTGTATTCCTGGCCCTGTCAAGTGTGTCAATGTGTGTGCATCCCTGTGAGAGTGAGTCTGTGTTGACACTGAGACATGTTCATGTGGACATGCACGTGTACTGCACCTACCACATAGCTACCATATCCCTGTTGCAAATGACACTCACCATCACATATATGTTCTGAGGGCTCCCCAACATGTAACCTATGTGGCGCATCCACCAACTGCATGGACATGTGATAGCACTACATAGTCATCAGGGGTTTGATACCCTTTACTGGTAAGTGTGTGACACAATCATGCTTAAGTTTTACTCTCCCACCCCTCCCTGGCTTTTCTGTGCCTTTGTCTGCCTTTCTCACTCCCTCTCTGGTTGATGTGGAGACTTACACCTGCATTGCTTAGGTAGCGGCATATGTATTTTAAGTGAGGCTCAGGATCAGCTGATGGCATCTGCATGAATTACAGCCCTCCTCTAGCTGATTGCATGTGGAACAGCCATGGTAACATTCCCACAGCCAATTGCATAGAAACACACACCAATATCTAGGAACTTCATGTTGGTTTTGGGCTTTCCATTCACTGTGAGCAGAAACTCAATCTGTTTTTTGGCAAACAGCATATCAGATGGATTGGGGATTTACCTCTAACAACATACACTGTGGAAACAGGCCAACACACAGGAGGGGATGTGCCTGACCTGACTTCAGACTGTAAGTGCTGCTATACTGTATTTGGAGTAATGTTGATTTAACAGGGTGTGTGTGTGGATATGGCTGTCCTACATGTTTTCATACCTGCCATCTCAGTGCTATGTTTATGAGGGAACACCCATCTGTAGGGTCATCTGCAAACTGGCCAGTGTGTGGTGCCTTTTGTTTCAGGTATTACCCACAGAGCACCTATCTGTGAACTGCAGAAGGTAGTGTGAAGATTGCATTCTGTAGATGGTGACAGCCGTGAGAGTTACTGACTTCATATCCCTCATAGGACATATGCTGCAACAAACCCAGTTACAACAGTAAATGTATGAGGTTATCACAGCAACATGTCAATATTGGCCCTGTGTATGTGCCTCCAGCCACAACCCTGACAACCTTTGTACATATGTCATGCAGTAAGGGGTGCATATGTCCTGTACACCATAATTAGTGACATATCTGATAACAAGCCAGTGAGATATCAGACTGCTACACATGTTATGTATAGTAGGGGTTATATTTGATGACATAACCTAGACATTCTGTGCTTATGTGTACAGTACTGAGCTCTGTGTACTTATGGTGATTGTTGGCAGTACGTGCATTGTTAATATGTACCTTGGCCTGTGTACAGACTGTGGTAGATATCATGGTTCTTGGTCCTGTTCTATCTGATGTTACATGCTGCTCCACTGTATGTTACCCTATCAGCTGACATGTTTGTTGGGCCATACATGCACATGTCCCATACCACAGACAGGCATCAGAGCACACTGTGTAGTGGCCCAGTATATGTAGGGTTAGTGTGTGAGTGGCACATATGAGGTTGGTGTTAAACAGATAGTCCATATATTGTAATAATATGCTAGCATACCATATGTGGCTGTGGCTGTGTTCACATTGGTTGTGGTTATGTACTTTCACACAGGTGTATGTTACTCTGTGCTGTGGCATGCCTGTAGAGCCTGCTATATTTGCAGGCACATGTGCATTCCCCCATAGGAAATGTAAGCCAGTGTTGAGCCGGTCTGCCTGTAGCCTGCACAGTGCTTTGTTACATGCCTAGCAGTTTAGTGTACTCACCCAGTGAGATGTAATGTCCAGATACTTGCCAGATGTACTGCCACTGGACCACCATAACAGTCATGTATGTCAGATAGAGCAGTGGGATGCTGTAGTGGGTAGTATGTGGCCATGGCACCTCTGTACCAGTGGTTAGTATGTGGCAGGACAGGCAGGGATGTGTGAATGCATAACCTATGAGGACACATGTATACCAGTAGTTACGTGTTATACCCATCTACATGGCTGTTAACATCCACATTGTCAGGATTGGTCCACATGTCTTGCACTAAGGGGTTATATGTGTATACCTCTGGACTGTCCATAGTGTGTCAGACTGCCCAGATATATTAGCTATTATCCCTGCTGTAGTCCATAGGAGCATTACAAGCTAGCAGTGGTACTGTACTATGATGTCCTTCGGATGTCTGTCAGTAGACAATAGCGCACATGTTAAAAGCAGATGTGACCTCCCACACACACCATGTCTGTGAAGACACTCCGTATTACAGTAACAACAATAGAACCAACTGAGGAACTTTTCTGCCAACACACAGACTACAGTTACAACCCAAGTGAAACAATTTATTGAATGATTTAGCTCTTTCTTCCCCTGATAGGGACTTCCTCAGAACAACTTACAATAATTACCCAGCCCTTAAAAACACATAAACCCAATAATTAAATAATAGCATAATTACATAATTGCACTAATCTACTAAAAACCATCATTACAAAACATTAAAAATACTGTTAAATATACACACAAATGAATACAAATGTATACGTTTTAATATCATAAAATTTCTTAATAAAATCTTAAAAAAACATTTGCACATACCCTAACCTAGTAAATGCTTTAACTTCAAAATGCATGCTATATTAGTACCTTCTTTGATTCCTGGCTACTGAGTTGCATCTAATCTCAATTGCCATTTCAACTCACAGATACCCAGATGTGTACAAAAATTGCTCCTCCCACACTTGAAATTCCCATTTGGTCTATTAGTACATCCACTAGAAATGCCCTTATTTAGCTCAAAAAGGTTTTTAAATGACCTATCCTTTCTAAACACTATCACTGGGGGGGGGGGCTTACCTACTTTTTGCTCAACACTTGTATCATAACACAAGATATCCCAATTTTTAATAATAACCTCGGATATCTTGTTTGCATCTAAATTAAATGTTGTGATAAAACTTAAACCATAATTTTTACAAACCTGCCTTCTGTTAATATCTTGTCCAACAACAGGCACCATGACACCACCCAAAATTGGCCTATAAATACCTTTCATATGTTTTCCCACCACTTCCTTACTTATTTTATCCAAAACTTTGTTAGGGTATCACCTTTTAACAAACATGTTGGTTATAAACTTAACCTCATCCAAAAAGTCACAGTCAAGGCTCACCATTCTGGCTGCTCTTATCAGTTGTCACTTGACTATTGACTTTTTTGGTGTTTTTGAGCTAAATAAGGGCATTTTTAGTGGAAGTACTAATAGACCAAATGGGAATTTCAAGTGTGGGAGGTGCAATTTTTGTACACACATTTTGGAAACCAAAGACAAGTTTAAACTCAATGGTAAGGACATTATTATAAAGGGGCATTTTAATTGTGGTAGTTCTAATGTTGTCTACATGGCGAAGTACCAAAAGTGTCCCATTTTTTTATGTAGGGAAAACCAGCAGGTTATTAAAAATTGCATTAGTGAACATAACAATGATATAAAGAAAGGGAGATTAATGCCTTATATAGACACATTAAAGAACATGATGACCACTGCTTTAAGTTTTTGGTAGTTGAACAGTTAGTGAAGGAACCCCAGGGGGAAATTGTGGATTTGCATCTGGATATCTGTGAGTTAAACTGGCAAATGAGATTAGATGCAACTCAGTACCCAGGAATCAATGAAGCTACTAATATAACATGCATTTTAAAGTTAAAGCATTTAATAGGTTAGGGTATGCATAAATGTTTTTTAAGATTTTATTAAGAAATTTTATGATATTAAAGTTTATGCATTTGTATTCATTTGTGTGTATATTTAACAGTACTTTTAATGTTTTGTAATGATGGCTTTTAGTAGATTAGTGCAATTATGTAATTATGCTATTACTTAATTATTGGGTTTATGTGTATTTAAGGACTGGGTAATTATTGTAAGTTGTTCTGAGGAAGTCTCTATCAGGGGAAGAAAGCGCTAAA
>NC_056727.1:66810077-66870077 GCF_019279795.1 Protopterus annectens | reverse complement strand
TGTAATTGGGTTTGCACGGAGGTAAGCACTGCTAACTTCCGGTTACAGTTTCTTATACTCAGTTACCCCAACCTGGTGACGGGTGACAGGTTCCTGTCCGCGCCCTCTCCCAGGATGGGGCAAGCCCCATCCCCTGAGGGCAGTTCCACCCAAAGGTGGTGCAGGACCAATGGACAGGGAGGTCCCAGGTTGGGCCCCAGACATGCTGGTGCCCGGTGCCATGGCCAACTGAGGTGGGACAAGTGGGTGTGCTGGGACCGGCCTTCCCAAACATGCTATAGTGTTTAGATTTCATCAACATGTGTGGGTTAGTAATAGTCAACACATTCCAGGGTTAGGTATAACAGCATGCATAGATATTCCCATTAACCTAGACACCAGATATGGAGCAGTTGCATAGCAAACAGAACACATCCATATATGGGACCACAGTGGTAATAAGAACAGCATGCAAGTACATTGATGGCACCATGCCAACAATGTTGGAATATTTCATTATAGCACATATATGGAAGCAATTAATATATTTATCAAACAATTGGACATTATCAGAACGTAGGTGTCATTACATACCAGTTGGGGTGGGTATGTTGATTATTGTTGGAGATATGGCGGGGTGGAGAAAAAGATGTCAATTATCAACTAGTATATTCCTGTAGTCCACATTACTCTCCAAGTCAGTGCTGTTATCTGTACCTTACAAGTTTTACTACACTACCCTATAGCCTTAGTTTGGACAGTGATATGGCTGTCATCATCATTATACATGAACTGGTTTTACCTGCAGTATACACCTCTTACCTGGTATACCTGTGAAGGGAATGTTAGTTAACACTAACTAACTGTTTCTACACATACTCCCAGATTCCAGGTTGATGTTGTGCACATAACTATCCAACTCTTTCTGCACAGACTCTGGCCATGTGTTGACCACATGCAGGTGTGCTGGGACATATCTAGAATATTGCCCTCTTCAACCTTTAGTGACCTGACACACACACACATATACATGCTTTCCTACACAGTTATATTATGTAGCACAGTGTGGGTGACAGTGATCAGTGATACATTATTATTCAGAGAAACTGCAACACTCACAATTCTCTACAATACCAGAGTGAACAGTACCAGTACAGGTTATTATGGTCTTTATTTCTCAGCACAGTGTTCATATCCGACATACCTGTGGGAGCAGTGTTCGTTAGCACTACCTGACTGTTGCCACACAAACTTCCAGATTACACATTAGTATTATGTACATACATCTCACTCTGTTACTGTACACACTCTGGTCACAGCTTGACAACATGGGGGTGTAGATAGGACATACCTGGCTTATTACTCTCCTAAAAGTTTTGGGGGTTGTTACAGTGGCAGGTTTGTTCTCATAGATGTTTGACAATCACTTGTATTCCCTGTTTGCTGGCTAAACATCTGGGATCATCCCACAAACTTACCAGGGGCACAGGCAGCAGATATGGGCCCATATACTGAACATTCTGTCCTCATCTGTATAGCTGTGGGGTATGATTCTGTATGCAGCCTACTTCCACTCCCAGGATTCAGACCATGGCTGTGTCTGCTACAACTTAAACACACTGTCCATCACAGTTGTGTCTGCTATATAGATATTGCTGTATATCTCCTATCTGCTTTCTGTCTTATTAATCCCCTATGCTTTTTTATTCTGGCCTTGTATTACAGCACTCTTATACAGATTTCCTAGACAGTTATATGTTGTAGGACAGTGTGGGTGACAGTAATGTGTAATACCTCATTATTCAGACCAACTGCATCAGTCGCACTGCCATACGATATCAATGTAAACAGTATCAGTACTGAGTCTCATTCTTGTATTTCTGGGCACAGTGTTGGTATCTGACAGACCTGTGGGAAAAATGTTTACTAGTACTACCTGAATGTTCCCACACACAGTACCAGATTCCACATTACTATTATGCACATACGTCTTACTCTGTTATTGTATACACTCTGACCACAGCTTGACAAGTTGGGGTATAGATGGGGCATATGTGGCTTCTTAGTCTCATAAGGTATTGGGGAGTTGTTAGTGTGCCAGCTTTGTTCTCATAGATCTGTGTCAATCAGTTGTATTTCCTGTTTGCTGCGTATACGTCTTGGATCATCCCACTGATTCCCCAGGGGGACAGGTTGATAGGCAACAGATATGGGCCACTTTGCTGGACACTCTGGACATATCTGTACAGTTGTGGGGTATGATTCTGTATGCAGAGTACTACCACTGGCAGGATTCGACCCATGGCTGAGTGTGCTAAAAAAACAACAGTTCACATCTCAGTTGCATGTACTATTCAGGTTTTGTTGTCTGCATTTTCCCTTTTTACTGTCTATGTGTCTCTCAGTTGTACTAAATGGCATCTGGGGATTACACCTGTCATATACAGGCATTCCTACACATTCAATTTATGGTGCACGGTGTGGGTAACAGTGCTTAATACAACAGTACTACTACATGATTGCGAAGCTGCATTACCATATGATACCACAGTATACACATGCAGTCCAGCAGTTAGACCTTTATTATCAGGCTATTACACATTTATTGGCATACAGATGATATGAGACTCTTCCTGCCATATTCTCTAGTGTATGCAGTACTTGCCTTGAACAATACAGGTTTTATACAGGCAATTAATTTACTACTACTTTTTTCCTATGACAGTAAATTCATGAGTATTACTGACCTGCCTCACATCGCAACCTCCCTAGGTGACTGACATTGGCCTCCTGGTTCGCAACCCACTCCACTGCAGCTGTGGGAGATTTAAGAAGAATATTTAGCCATGCCTATTCATGATTTACCTGAGCTGGCAATTATTACACACATAGTGGGGTGATACTTACACACAACTGGAACATCCCCTGCCACTCTAGCCTCTTGGATCCACTCCTCCAAGAGTTCTCCCTTACTTCGCTTCAGGTTGGCACAGGGATGCCTGACCTGCTCACCAGTTTGTGGTATGCCAGTAGCACTGGTGAGGTCACGGGCCAGACAGTCCCAGACTTCTGCCTTATACTGGGAGCCTTGGTACTGGCCCTGCAGCAGTCTCTGATCATGGTCTTTGACAACAAGTCCTGCCATGACTTTGGACTCCTGGATGCACCAGCACTGCCCGTTTAAGTGCACACCTTCTTCCCTTACTGTCATTGTGCCTGCAAGGGGAAGCTACAACCAGTTATGAGATGTATTCCCACCTCTTGGGTTTACGTAGAGCCGATTTTCCGCACTTTTCCATGATTGACTAGTTTTGAAATGGCTAGATTATGGGCAAACCTGATTGCCTAGGGTTGGCATTGTTTAAAGGGGTATAACATTGGGCATATTGAGTTAGCTGACCTACACATTGCTTACACTTCCTAAGCTGGCCTGTGCAATGCTTAGCATTGCTTATATTAGACCTTGCATTATAATTCCTTTTTGGCATTCAGTTATTATTCATTACACCTTATATGTATGCCTGGTATCCATGATTCATGTGTACGTACACTGTATGGGGTCCTTGTGTTTTATTGGGTACTTCAACATTCTATTACAATTACACCTGACATCTGGCCTTACTGCTGCACTCTGGTTCATGTATTTATGTTATGTAGTTGGTTAAGGCACACGTGTCTGTATACTGATTCCTTTCACAGGTTCAGTTTGGTTTTACTAGGATCCTGGGTTCAAGTCCTGCATGGCTGTTTATTTTGTTGTTGGGCAGAACAAGGGCCATTGGATACAGAGTGATTAAGGCACTTTTGAGTAGTTGTAAGTGGGTTTGCGTGGGTTTGCGTGAGGGTAAGCAATGCTAACCTCTGGTTACATATGCTTACAGAGAGTTAGCTTCAGGATTGCTTAACCTGTGTCCGCATTGCTTACCCCCATGCAAAAGGGCTTAAACCAGCTTACTACTGCTTAAACATGCTTACTACTGCTTATTGGTGCTTAAACCTGCTTACTAGTGCTTTATTCATTATGACACTGACACCTCACATGTGCATTTACTGCAGTACTCCAGTTCATAAATATATGTTATTTACTGGGTTATGCAACATAAATATTAGTCACAACATGCTTTGCCATGGAAAATGGAATGTGCTGCAGTGGGACTCGAACCGGGAATGCCTGCTCGTAAGACGAATGTTCTGCCCACTACATTATTGCTATGCTGCTTCATTTGCATATATCTTCCTTGTTATCCTCTTCAGCCATTTAAGCTGCATTAACAGTAGCTAAGTGATGGGAACACCTACGGTTAGCTTTAATTGGATTTTAAAATAAAAAAGTTAAGGGTTTGTTCATTTTATTGGTGATTACTTGCTGTTGTCCATGAGGGGGAATGTTGGTGGGGATATGCGGACACTTAAGAGCGTTTACACTAATTTCTTACCCCTTTCTGCTGTTCTTTATTACAGGGGCATGTATATTCTGAGAGATCTGCTGTCAGACATGCCCCCCTGCACTCTTACATGCTCTGTGCAAGATTAGGAGCTCAGGCAGCGCATCTCATTACTATGCATGGTGCCCTGCCATCCTGCTCCTAAATGGCCACCTCTGTGCAGGACTAAGCTAGTCCTGCACGGAGGAATAGTAAATCCAGGGGTGTGTTTACTTAATTGTATATTTGAACTAACATCATGGTATATTTTATTCTACTATTGTTAAGTTTTACCACAAACATTTATACACTTTACTTACTTAATTGTATATTTGAACTAGCATCATTGTATATTTTTATCCAATTATCTTTGCCATTAATGTCTATGTTTTTCTTTGTTCTGTTAACTAATTGTCTTGGAGCTTATCTCCCTGGGTCTCCACCGAAAACGAGCCAGCTGGTTCAGTTGGGCACTATCTGGTTAACAAATGTAAATAAATAAATAGATAAATACAATAAATAATATTAATAGTTATTTTTATCATACATGCCTAGTAACTGGAACATTCCTGGCCCTATCACTGAGCATAATGTCCCATCCAGTAATATGAATAGTATGGCTGGATCTAACAAAAATATAGTGAAATAATTTAAAAAGAACAAAACAAGTGGCAATCTCTTAACAACTATCAACAGTAGATGAACAGAATCCATAACAATTCAATAGGTGTAAGTACTAAATATGAACCTACAATTCTCTGCTGACTAACTATTCACATCACATATACTGACTCCCAAGGTCAAGGGGTAACTAACACCCCATATGTCTTCATTCAAGTGCATCATGCAGTAAAGTCAATGAGGAAGTATAACATTCTGTGAGGTCCAGAATAACCCAGTCACTTCACTCTTAAGTAGCACAAACTCATTTCAGGGTTTTCATAGTATAAGCTGAATTTAGAAAAACAATGTTAAACTGACACTTTTTTGCATGATTAAAATAAACATGCATCTATATCTTCCTTGCTGTACCTCCACTCAGCTGTATAAGCCAATATGTGAAGAGTCCAAATCATGTTACAGATATCTGAGCTCTAGTGTCTACTTCAGTATGTGATGGTCTTGATTTTTTTTTGGGATCAGGAGAAGAAATAGCTCCTTCAGCTATTCTGTCCCATTTGAAAATGGTGCCAGACCAGTCCATGTTAGCTGGTAATTCTATAGCCATTTTGCCCTGAAGGTACAACATAGCTTCATTTATGGTCTGAAATATGTGAAAGTCATCTGGAAGGGTCACCTGAACTCTGGTTGGATGCAGTATAATGACTTTAACTCTTTTTTCTTTTAAATACGAGTCCAGAGGGAGCCAAATTTTCCTTTTATTTTTGATGGCTTTTGAGCAGTCATTATCCAGTCAAAATTTCCAACATACATAAACAATGTCCTTTTAGCCTGTGATGTATGCAGTACCTTCTTCTTCTGTTGAAAGGGTAGGAATTTGACTATGACTGGCCTTGGGGAGCACTAGATTAGGACATTGGCACTAGTGATCTTTGTACACTTTTGAGCATTAACTCTGAGGTTGTCTACTCCCAGGATTGAAGTAAGTCATACCTGAAGAAATTGGAGCATATCTCGCTCTCTGCTGTGTACCCTCCTGCAAGCCAATAATCCTAATATTGTTACACCTGGAGTGATTTTCTCAGTTTTCTCAATGATCATGCAGTTGTTGAACATCACCTATTCTGACAGATTGGTCTTGAGTCATTTTACGAGATCAGAGAGATTTGAAAATTGTCCATTGAAATCTTTAATTGGTTAAGGACATTGCCAGGAGCTATTTCAGACTGATATCCTGGCTAAAGGTCCTGATCAAGTTTGTGACTCCATGTGCATGACTAATATATTAGCAGATTCCCCACCAGGAATAGAGTGCTGCCAAAGGGTGACTAAATTGACCATCACCTTACTTGTTTGTTTCTTTGGCAGCATAAATACAGAGGTGAGCACAATCTTCAGTGTGTTAGCAGATGGTTGCGATTAGGCTAGAGCAACTTTGTTGCACTGTTAATTACTTTGTAAATCCAGACCTCTCATCTGCTGTGCTTAAATCTCTGATCTAGAACCAGACATCAGCCCTAATTTCTTTTAACTGCTTTTAAGACATGATATAAAGATTTAGTCATAGGGTCTAGGGCTTCCCCCTGATATGTGTCTTTCATGTTGCAAAACTTTTCCTAATTTCATTTATGTGCCTTTAAGGCACAATAGAAAGAGTTACCGCTGATGTCTAGTGTTCTCTCAATACTACAGAGTTTGTTCATAAAAGGTAAGGTGCAGATTTGTGCCAAACTGGTAGTTAATGATAACACATACACTGAGCCCATGGACATAGCTAGCCTGCTAGCCAGCAGGTTCAGTGAAAACTTTATTACCCCGTCCCCACCATATGTACTTCATGACATCCCTAACACCTGTCCCCTACCTTGTATGTCTAAAGAGCAGGTCATAAATGCCCTCTCTGAGGCCAAAAACACAGCATCAATGGGACATGATAACATTTCAGGCTGCATTCTACATAGGCTCAAACAAGAATTACCATCACCATTGGCTATTCTTTTCAATCACACTCTAAGCACCAGCTTCATCCCAGGTGAATGGAAAAAAAGCCACCATTATCCCCCTGCACAAAGTTGCTGCTTCTACTGATCCTGGAAACTACAGACCTATTAGCCTGACTAGCCTTATCTGCAAGACCATGGAGAGAATCATCATGGACCTTATCCCTTATCAACAAAGATATAGGTAATCTCCAAACATTAGATCCTGCCCAGTTTGGATTTGTCAAGGGGAGATCATGCTTGTTAAACCTGGTGGACTTCTTCGAGACAGTCACAAGGGCGCAGGATGAGTGGAAATCTGTGCATACTGCCTACCTAGACCTGGCCAAGGCATTTGACACTATCCTTCACTCAGGCATCATTGACAAACTCTCACAGCTAGACATCAACCCTTTTATCATAAGGTGGGTTGTGAACTGTCTCTCTGAAAGAACCCATGCAGTCAAAATAGGGAAATCCATCTCCAACAGCAGACCCATTACTAGTGGTGTTCCACAGAGATCGGTCATGGGACCTGTACTGTTTGGAATCTATTTCTCTGAAGTACAAGCTAAAGCTAAGGGACTGTGGCTGACAAAGTTTGCTGATGACTGCAAACTGGGTGCGGTCATAGAATCTCCAAACAATGTCAACATCCTTCAAGAAGGTGTTATGCAAACAAATGATTGGTGCCAAAGTCATGGCCACAAACTCAATGCAAAATAATGTATTATCATCCTTTTCAGCAAGAGTGATGTTCCTGCAAATTACCACCTCATTGGCAATACCTTAAGTACCACTCAGTGGTGAGAGACCTAGGCACTCAGGTTGATAGCAACCTTGCCTTTGATCACCATGTCTCCAGAGTGGTAAGAAGGGCCTTCTATATGGCTTACCTCATAAGTAAGGGCATTGCCTCCAGAAAAAGTGAAGTTATCACCTCTCTGTACACTTCACTCATTAGGCCAATAATTAAGGACACTGCCCTTTTTGGCATGTACCTTTCAAAGCACCTGCACCAAATGGAGAGACCACAAAGGTTTCTCAAAAAGAAAATTCAAGGTCTTCAGCAGCTATCCTATGTGGATCACTGTCACTTTATTTTGTTTCATACAGACTACTCAGAGGCCATCTCTGCCTTGTATATAAGACAATCTCTGACCCTGCTTTATTGGAAATTATGCATATCCACAAGTCAAATGTTACATGGGTTACTCGCTCTAAAGACCTAAACCTGGTATGTGACATTAATAGAACCTGCCGGAGGTACATATTTGTCTCCCAGAGGTTACCACACCTTTGGAATAGACTCCTTCACATCAAACAGAGCACCTCATTGGTCCTCTTCAAACACAATCTGGACGGTTGGATGCAAAATCATAAATTCACCCCAGGGGCTCCACCTGTGTCCCTTTGGAAAGGGGCAATAGGTGTTGATCATGGTAATGAGGGTAAAATTTGGCTAGGCTTGTAAGGGCCATCGGGTCATTAGCCTAGTAACTTCCTATGATCATATGATAAGTCTAGGGTTGTGTGGATCCCCCCCACACACACACACACCCCACTTAGTTGCACTTACAGACACCCTCACCCATAAATACACACACACACACACACACACACACACACACACACACACACACACACACACACACACACACACCCTACCTATCTCGTAACTAACCCTCACTACTGTGACCTCCAAGGAGGACACACATTTGCACATGTATTCACACATGCAGTCCCACACACATACATACATACATATGCACACACCCCAACAGTACTTGTGCATTAAACTCTCTGGCACTTTCTTCTACCACAATGGGTAAACATGAGCTTTTAGCCATGTTCATTAATATTGGTAGCCAATATTTCTTACAGTCTAACCATTCTCCGAATCAAATGTCACCAACTGAATGGAAAAAGCAGACCAGGAACACTTTTACAAAAATCACGATACACCGTGACAACTAATGCATTAGATTCAGTTTTGTGTGAAGATGAAGTTAGTTTAAATGATTCATTGTTGAATCTATCTATTCATGAAAATGATCTTTTTGACTGGGAAAATGTGGATATAAATAATGATGTGGAAAGTGTTGTTTTAAACAACGAGGGAAGAATGCAGTTTTCTTCACAGGTTATGGTAAATTTCAGTTGCCAATGTTGACTGTAGCTAGTACATTCATGCCCCTTAGAGTATCTTCATCTATTTGCACTTTTGAAAACTTGTTATTTAAATAATTATGTTTGGAATACATCAAAGTTAGAAAATGTTTTAATAACTATAACTTAAATAAAAGTGAATGGAAAGCTTTACAAGTTGTGAGGGAGCAGAATGATAAGTATTTATTTACTCAATCAGTTAAAGTGGGCAATTGGGTGATTTTTTTTGAAAACACAGTATGTAACAATAGCTGAAAGTTTACTTATGGATGCTACAGTGTATGATAAATTGGCAAGAAATCCTGTGCAAGAATTTAATGGAAGTTTATTGGAGCTTCTTGAAAGAGGTGAAAGGTTGAGTTTCATTTCAGCTGCTGACATTAGAAAATTGCATGCAAAGAGCCATAGGGATGCCACATTCTTCATAAACCCAAAATTACACAAGTCCATGGTGAATCCCCTGGGAAGACCGATAGTTTCGGGGAAAGGTTCGTGCCTACAAAATGTAGGTATTTTCTTGGACCACCAGCTGAAGAGTCATTTATCTAATGTAAATTTACATATTAAAAACACAAAGAAATTGTGTGATTTAGTTGTTGGAAAACATTGGGGTAGGAATTTTGATTGGGCTTGTGTTGATGCAAAGGCATTATATACAAGTATTAGGAATCATTGGGGTTTGGAGGATGTGGCTTCCATGTTGGGTGAGGGCCCATGGACAAATTATTTAATACAGCTCTTGGAGTTTTCCCTCACACATAATTGTTTTAGTTTTGGGGGACAATATTTTTTGCAAAAGGAAGGAACAGCAATGGGGGCATCATATGCCCCTGCTTATGTTATATATTATTCATGAATTTTTTGGAGAACAGGTACATGTATAATACGGATTTTTATGTCAATTGAGTTATTATTTAGAAAAGATTTATTGATGATTTGTTTTTTGTTTGTGAGGGAAATCCAATGGAGTTTGAAAGTTTTTTGCAAAATTTGGTAATTTGGGCCTGGAGTTTACTTCTGAAGTCAGCAAGGATAGCATACATTTTTTGGATGTAGAATTTTTTGTGGCAGAGGATAGAATTCATCTCAAGCCTTTCATTAAGAAGACAGCTGCTAACAATTTCCTATCAGCTGAAAGTATGCATCTACCCCATATTTTGACTTCCCTTCCATATGGGGAATGTAAACATATTTATAACAACACTTTTGATAAGTCAAGTATTACTGAAGAGTTCATGAAAGTCAGACAAAAATTATTTAATAGGGGGTATTCAATGGCATGTTTAGATAGGGCAGAAGATAGGGTGTTGGGAATAGATGATGGCAGGGTAACAGGCAACAAGAGAACATATGTGGGAAATAGTAAGAAAATTGATGAAGAAAGTAGATTTGTTTCGAGGTTTTCTCCTTTGTGTGCAGCATTTAAAAAGTTTGTGGAAAGATTTTGGCCCATTGTTTGTGAGGATGACAATACTGGATATTTGTTCCCAAAAAGTAATGTTTTCTTACAGCAGGCTTCTTAATTTAAAGGAACTACTGAACTACTGAATTTGAGAAAACCTCCAACAGTAGGAGGTTTTAAGGGGAGTTACATTTGTGGTAGATGTAGGGTATGTTGTAGCTAAAAAACTTGGATGGTAGAAAGATAAATGGTGTTAGATATATAGCAAGGAACCATTTTACCTGTAGGTCATGTGGGGTGGTATATATTCTGGGGTGTGGATGCACGCCAACCAGATGGTATGTTGGACAGACTAGGAGGATGGTTAAAAATAGAATATTAGAACATCTAGGAGATATCAGAAACAACAGATTGGAAAGCCCTGTAGCTCACCCCTTACACGTGGCCCATGGGGGTTCAGCAGCTAGTTTATTTTTGGCATTTTAGCCAAACCGTTGCACACACAAGGAGAGAATTTCTCTTATGCATTAAACAATTTGGAAGATACATTTATTATTAACTTCAACACACTAAACCCTAGGGGTTTGAATCAGGAACTGAATGTTAATGTATAAAATAAATATTAATTAAATGTATTGATACATTGTGGAAAAGTTATTTATTGTTATATTATACATATAGTGTGGTTTTACCTTAGGGTAGTTATGCGTAATGAAGTTTTGAGTTTAGAATCATGGTATATATATATATATATATATATATATATATATATATATATTCATTAAATCATATTTATTGTGTTTAAAATGTAATTCTTGATGATCCTGCATTCCAATTTCATTGTATTTAATAAAGTGTAGGTTCCATATGCACTTTTTTATTATATAGTTGCATAGTCACTTTAAAATCTGCATTCCAAAAACCAATGTAATTGTTTAATTGGTATAAATGAGTTGTTAATTCACACTAAAGTTATTCTGAAAATGTATTTAAAGTAAGGTTTTGATGCTGAAAATGTATTCCCGTTTGAAGGCATACTGGCCAAAGTACCAGGAAGCATCAATAAAATACTGGTTCGACTCTACGGTGTATCGTGGTTTTTGTGAAAGTGTTCCAGGTCTGCTTTTTCCATTCAGTTGGTGACATTTGGTGCTTTCATTCAGGGTTTATTTTTTGCAGTTTATTTGCATTCTCTGAATCACTCAGCACAAATGCCTTACCATAAGCATTTCCAGGGAAGAAGCACTTGTCTGCATACATGACTTACCGGAGCTATTTTCAGGGGAGAGCACATGGCTATTTAGCATCTGCCTCTCCCCCACAACGCCTGATAAACATTTAGCATGTCCGCACAGAAAGTCCACCATGGTGCTGCACATTTTCATGTTAAACCATCACAATAGAGCTGTCTCTGAATCAAAAATGGTTACTGCGAGGTATGTATCCCATGCATACCTCACAGTAACATTTCTGAACCCATCCCTAGGTTTCTATTGTGGGTACTGTTCTGAACATCAGCTCAGTATATAAAGTAAAACAGTTCAATAGTTCAGGTAACTTTTTTAGTGATAAACATATACATCAGCAGTAAAAATCATCTCTATCTCACCATATAGATATAGATATAGCTATAGCTATAGATAAAGAGTGATAAGATATTTTCTCATCTGCAATAAGTCATAGTCAACATGCCAAATGTTTTATCAGATATTACATTGGGATCAAGTTCAACACAGGACTGTGCTAAAATATCTAAGGGTAGAATGCAAAATCGTAATCTTATGTGCTTTTCTCAAATGGAGACTGATATATGCTCTTATATATAGGAACTATATCTGTACATTTAAAGGTATTCACAATCTGACATATTGCATTACATCAGGTTTCTATTCAGAGTGCTGTTTTGAACTACTGGTCAGAATGCAGGACACAGTAATGGTGGCATAAAATATATCTTTCCCGAGCTGGCTTTTTATTATAAGTAAAAATTCTATGCATTTCACCAGAAAAAAAGCATATTTTTTAGTTGTAACATTCCACATGCTATAATACCATGCTTTCCTAATGGATAAAGAAGCAGACTCAGATTCAGAGGAATGTTACTCTGGTCCCTCTGAGGTTAAAATAATAGTCTTAAATATACTTTGTAGCTGTTATTTCTTATATGTTTCATAATGAATGCTGGAATGAGGCCCATGATATAGCTTTTCAATGACAGGAACCAGAGACTTTAGTTCATATGCCCTTACAGTCATGGTTTGACATTTTGCATTAGACTGAATTTCTATTGTAGGTGTTGAGTACAGTAATGACCTAGAATCAGGGTCAACACTAGAGGGGACAAATGGTTCCCATGAAAGGGTATGCCCAAGTACCCCAGTACTAAAAATGTTAAGATGCCCCTCAGTGCTCCAGTACTAAAAATGTGACACTAGGAAATACTAACAAGTATTTTCTGTCAGCTGAGCATGTCATGAAAGGGCATGCATTTGTATGTAAACAAACCACATATAGTGCACACCACCCACATAAGTGAGGTCAGCTCTTTAGTGTATACCTCTCGTATGTCTTTTGGATAGAGACTAAGTGACTGGGGTAAAGATGTCTCTACTACTACATTTTAAGCAGCAGCACTTAGTCAGGAGAAGGAAGTATATGTGTGAAATACCCCAGTTAGATAGTAGGTTTATGGTTAAGTTACCTGCTCAGAGTCGTACAGTTAGAGGTAGAAATAATCAAACCCTGTACCATTGAGATAGCTCATTAAGAACTTGGATCATTAATCCTCCACACCATACCTCCCTTAATGTCTTTTTTGGTAAATCAGATATTAGAGTTTTATAGTTTTCATTATATGGAAAATACATGTATATGCAACACCTGCTGTAGTTCTACTAATCTTTCAACTGAGTCTGGCACGTAAGGCTCTGACCTATTAACAAATTGCTTCCTGTAGTCAAAAGTACAGAAACTAAATCACCCCCCCCCCCTTCATCTGCATATGATGCAACTGTGAGCAAGTCACTCAGACAGTACTTCTGGGTCATTCATAAAAAGAGACATTTTCTCTAGTGGATTTACCTGGATAACAAATAGAGAAAAAAGTAGAAAATTGTCCCTTTGTCCCCCACTCCACCCTCAATTTACTTTTGGCTTTGTCTGGAATTCTTGTGCAAAGAAATTGAGAATTATTTTGGTCTGTTCCCTTATTGTAAAAAATGTGATTTGCTGGCAAATTGTTGTGCATTACATTCACTAAATAATGTCAGTCACATGAGTTTGAGACTTCACGTCCTTCAGAAGATGCTTGATAATGCAATTTTCTTAGTATATAAGAGAAATTTTTAAAATCCTTTCCTGATTGCTGGGTCTTTCCCTGAATCTTGAGCTAATAATTGCTTGAGCAAGAGGTTGGGAGAGAATAGGGAACTGCAATGGGATGCACATTATGGTTCTCACAGTAGTGAGCTGAAATACACTTTTCAGTTGTTATTTATGTATTTGTTTATTTGTTTTATCACAAGCAAACATCTGAATGTGCACAGTCATACAAGTGGCTGTAGATGCTCTAATTGATGGCTGTGTGTGTGTGTGTGTGTGTGTGTGTGTGTGTGTGTGTGTGTGTGTGTGTGTGTGTGTGTGTGTGTGTGTGTGCATGCATACACACACATTTGTGTTTGCATGTGTATCCTGCATCCCAGAATAGTTATAGTACAAAGGAAGAAACTGACTGTAGTACACAGGGGCTTTATCACATGAGCTACACTGCTTAGTTTCCTTCTTCTGTTGAGTGTTGATAATGTGCGTGTCAGTCTATGAGTTTAATTTTAAAATATTAACTACAAATTCCTTTTTTAATTTATTTATTTCTTTCTGTGTTTTTTTTTTTTTTTTTTTTTTGCAGTCACAAGTGTGTGAAAAGCACTATGTTGGGCTACAGGAGTTTGGTACTTAGTGCAGATGAGTTAAGGATATAAGCTGTTAATGAGCTACCTCCTCTAGTTTAATGCAGTTTTTGATTCCCTCAGCTTTTGTTTGTCTAGTGCGAGTCTTAATCCTCTACACTAACTACCAGACCTTTACCTTTGTCTTCATTGTCTGATAAATCACTAATAGTTAAAAATCATTCATGTTTATAATCAGTCAGTAATGCAATTATTAGAGTTTCATAGTTTCTTTGTTGCTCAAATGTTTAGAAAATGCATGCTGATGCAAAACAGTTCTGTTAGCTTTTTAAGTGAATAAGAATAGTTCGACTCTTAACTGTCTCTGATTTTGCAGAACATCACTTATGTTGCCTCATATTTATGCCCTTTTTCTCATTAACTTCTTTTTTCTGTTAAATTATTAAGGACTTCTCAAAGTCAATAATACCAGTCATTACAGTTCATCATTTTTATTGAACAGATAATACATGTCCGTGAAACAAGTATTGTTCTATTAAAATTTTAAGCGATTTGGAGTCCTTTGGCACTTATGTTAATGAATTGCTTTCTGTAATAAAAAATCGGGGCTTAAATCCTTTCTATTTCTCTACTCTGTGACTTTAAACAAGTCACTTAACCAGGTAGTGCTCCCAGGTCACTACTGATAAAGGACACTTCGTCCATTGGGTTTACCTGGTTAAGAAATACATAAAATAATATTTAAAAATGTCCATTTTTCTCCTGTATTATTTTTGGCTTTGTCCAGAATTTTTAAGCAAAGAAACTGAAAGGTATTTGGTCCATTTCTTGTAAAATGTGCAACTTCTGGGAAATTGTTGCAGACTGTAGTCAATACGTATTGACAGGCATAAGTTTCAGGTTTTGTATCTTTCAGAAATGCTTGATAATGCAAAAATTGTTATTCTGAATAACTTTGTAAGTATATAAGAGAAATCTTTAAAAGCTGTTCTTGATTTTGCTCCTTAAGAAGTTGAAAGATCAGATGGGAGTTGCACTACATGGTTCTTGCATCAGTGAGCTGAGATATATTTCTGGGACCTTATTTACAAATGTATTCATTAACTTTATCTTAAGCAAATATCCAAGGTGTATAGTTACATGACTGTCTGTATCTGTTTGGTGTGTGAGTGAGTTTGTGTGTATGTATGTGTGTGTGTGTGTGTGTGTGTGTGTGTGTGTGTGTGTGTGTGTGTGTGTGTGTGTTTGTGTGTGCGAATGTGCATGTGTGTGCGTGTATGCATGCACATGCGTGTGTGTGTGTGTGTGTGTGTGTGTGTGTGTGTGTGTGTGTGTGTGTGTGTGTGTGTGTGTGTGTGTGTATGCACATGCTTGTGTGTGTGTGTGTGTGTGTGTGTGTGTGTGTGTGTGTGTGTGTGTGTGTGTGTGTGTGTATGTGTGTTGTGTGTGGGCGCACATGTACACAATGGCACACTTGCATGTGTGCCAAAGATCAAGGTATTAGCAATGTAGTGGATGGAATGAAGTAATAATTACTGAGATGTGAAGAAAAGCTAAAATTGTTTGTCACTGAGAATTTGTAACTAGAGATACTAACAGAGAACGTGAACGCATAGCTCTCAACCAGTCAGGGACAAATTTCAGCAGAATTAGGGACAAATCCAGAAAACTCAGGGACAATCAGGGACAGTTCTATTAACTTGAGACATTAACAGAATAAGAGAATGTGAATTAATATACATTTCTTAAAGGAACAGAAGTCTGCAACTCTTAATCGTTGTCATTACTTATTAAATATAATTCAGCACTTGTTCTTCAAAAGGCACTAGTGTTAGAAGGGATTAAGAGGACCAGAGCTAAAATTTGAGTTAAAATCAGGGACATCCCTGAAAATCAGGGATAGTTGAGAAGCATGCATGAGAGTAATTTTCTTATATTTTGTATGTGGAGGACTCCTGCACATTTTCAACTTACTCGCAGGTCCCTAACTTTTGAACAGATGGGTATGTGCAGTAGATTACAACTGTTGTATAGCTTTTTTGTCTTATAAATAGTGTAAAAGGAAAATTGTATATTGTAACAAAGTGACTGTTTAATTTATTTATTTTATTTTACATTTGTTTACTGGGAAAGTCTGACTGGTGTTTGTCCATTTTCAGGAGAGGCCCAGGGAGAAAAGCTCCAAGACAATTCTTAATATGTAAAATACATAATACATACAGATTTATGATAAACAGTTCCAACAAAAATTAGGAAGTAGTTTATATTATACAATATGGTTTGCATAGATTTTTAGAAAAAAACACTTTTCAGAACATAGTGTGGTCAGCAGATCACATTTAAATTTCAGATCACAGTGAACATGCAGTAAAATATAAAGTTATACATGTGACATTTTCTACTGTTAGTGTAGTAGTGATAACTAGCTTGTAGGTTTCATAGCGGTAGAGAGGCAATGTGAAGATACTGTTGTTAGATAGAAGGAGAGAAAAAGCGAGCTGGAAATGAACAAGATTTCTTGTGCTAATTTATACAAGGGGATTTTAGGTTTGTGACAGAGTAGGAGGAAGGGAGAGAACGGGGGATAGGATGAAAGGTTAGTAGTTAATAGCTGATAGATTTTATTTTGTTAATCATCTGATAAAAGTTGTTAGATGAGGAAATTGTAGTTAAGGTATCAAATTATGGTTAGAGTTTTAACCTGGGCCTGAATATGGGCAAAGCCAATGCGTAGTTAGGATTTTCTTGTATGCAAAGAGCTACTGGGAGTATCACAGGACTTTTTATACGTATAAAGTTCGTAGTTTAACCATGGTGTCAGCTCCCTTCATAGTCATTAGCAAATGTGCTACATTTTTACCTATCTGCCCCAATTCTTTTTCTTGCTGGTATTATGCATAGTATGGCATTCACGACTTTGAGAGCCTGTTCGTAATTGTATTTCTTGATGCTGACCAGAGTTTTTTTGTTTTTTTGTTTTTTTTGGAGGGGTTGTTGCTTAGCTTGCCTATCTGGGACCTTGGACTTTTGAAAACCTGAGTTGTTTCTCCCAGAATAACTGGGTATGTAGTAAAACAAGTATAAAGTAAAATTACAACCTTGATGTGAGTGTCCTTCCTGGTTGTTTATTAAATGGTCCACCTTATGAGAGTTAGTATATTGTTCCATATCTTGAAGATGGAAAGTTTCTTTAATTATTTTGTGTGCTGGTGCTATGGATGTGGGGTAATGTCAAACCATACTGTCTGACAATGAAGAAGCCTCAGCTTAAGAATTTAAGGATATATAGTTTTAATGATCTCAGTCATTAAAACTACAATTTCTTGAAGTCTTCTGTTGAGAGTTGTTTACAGACAGCTATAGTAACATTCAGAAAATTGTAACTGCATCATTTAATTTTCGACACACATCCAAAAATGTATTCAAATACTGGAATGGGTTACCTTGATTAGACATTCACTTTTCATAGGTTCATAGGTTCATACTAGGCTATCTGCCCTAGGGCATTTATAAGCCTAGCCAGAGTGTGTTTGGCTTTCGCCACCCATTTTAAATTAATTTTGCTATGCCCTTTTTGGAGGTTAGCATACTGTGCCTCTGTCTAACAGTGACACAAAAGTGATACCCGGGGTAAACCTACGATCTCCCATCCACTCATCAAGATTCCTGTTGAAGAGAGTCAATGAGGGACTCTGCCTAACCTGGACTGGGATTTTATTCCAGAGTGAAGGGAGCCTCTGGGTTATGAATCTGTCCCTCCAACTTGTCCTATTTATTTCAGTGCTGAGGTTCAAGTCTCTCGAGCGCGTAGCTCGATGTGATTTGGATTTTCTGAGGTGCAGCATGTCCATTAATTCCGGGTTGGACATGGCTTTATACGTCAGGCACAGATTGCCTCTGAGCAGGCGGTATACCACTGAGTAGAGCTGGAGTTTCTTTAACCGGGCAGCATATGGCATCTGTTTGAGCCCTTTGATCCTCTTGGTGAGGTACTTTTGGGGTCTTTCCAGTTGCTGCAGGTGTCTGGTAAGGTACATCCCAAAAGGGGCATTGTACTCAATTATGGGCCTGATGAGGGATGAGTAAAGAGGCACGATGACCTCCCTTGATCTAGATGTGAATCCCTTCATGATTAGGTGGGCTATATAAAATGTTTTTCTAACCACTTTGGCCACGTGGTTGTCAAATGAGAGATGGCTATCAACTTGGGTCCCCAGGTCCCTAATTACTTCTTCTGTACTTAATGGATTACCACCTATGTGGTAATTTGTGGGCACTTTGTTTTTGCCAAAGCGGATGACTATACACTTTTTGGCGTTTAGCTTGAGGCCATGGCTCTGGCACCAGTTGTCTGTTTCTATGAGGCCCTTTTGGAGGATGCTTCTGTCGGCTGGAGAGTCAATTATGGCACCCAGTTTGCAGTCATCTGCGAACTTGGTCAGCCACAGTCCTTCCGTGTTGGCCTGTACCTCCGAGAAATATATACCGAACAAGAGAGGTCCCAGGACTGAGCCTTGTGGGACGCCACTTGTAACTGGTTTGGAGTCTGACATGGCTCCAGCAATTCTAACCATGTGGGTTCTGTCCTTGAGCCAGTTTGCAACCCATCTAGTGACATAGGGGTTTATATTTAAGCTGGTGAGCTTATCTATAATGCCCGAATGGGGTATTGTATCGAAGGCTTTTGTGAGGTCCAGGTAGGCTGTGTGGACCACCTTCCCCTCGTCAATGGCCTTGGTGACTGTTTCAAAGAAATCAACTAGGTTTAAGAGGCAGGATCTGCCCTTAACAAAGCCGAACTGGGTAGGATCCAGTGTCTGTAGGTCCCCGATATCTTTATTTATGAGGACCATGATGATCCTTTCCATAGCTTTGCAGACCAAGCTAGTCAGGCTTATGGGGTGATAGTTTCCAGGATCCATTGAGGCACCACCTTTGTGGAGAGGGACCACTGTTGCTGTACGCCACTCTTTGGGTACATATCCTGTAGTAAGGCTGAGATTGAACAGTAGTTTTATGTTTGGGTTTAGCTCTTCTTGGAGTTCATGTAGGACACAGCCCGGGACACCGTCTGGTCCCATTGATGCTGTGTTTTTTGCTTTGGAGAGGGCGGCTCTTACCTGAGCATCTGAGATGTCAGGGGGCAGCACTCTGCTGGGATAGATATTTGCCCTTTTGGTGGGGAGTTTGCACTGAACCTGTCAGCTAGGATGTTGGCAATGTCTGTGGGTTCAATGTATTTTTTGTCATTTTGGACTAATTCTGAGCATATCTGGGAATTCCCACCCAGGTTCCTAACATAACTAAAGAAAGCCTTGTGATTATCCTTAGTGTCTTGTGCAATTTTTCTCTCGAAGCTGGTCTTAGATGATTTTATGAGTGCCCGTAGTTTTTTGCTAATACTGATCAGAGATGTCTTTCCTTTTTGGGATTTTGTTCTATCATGTAGTAGCTTCCTCCTTCTATTGTATAGTTTGTTTATGGCTGGGATCCACCAGACAGGACGTCTGCCTTTGGAGGATTGGGTCTTGGTTTTATTTGGGATTGCATGATCCATGCATTCCTGAAGGTGTTCATAGAATGCGTTTATAAAGGATTCTGCGGTCTGGGCTGTATTTTACACAGGCTTGGGGGCTTTGAAGGATTCCACCTTGGTTTTGAGGAGTGTGAAATTTGCTTTAGAGAAGTTTTTCACTGTGGTTTTCTGGGCAGGGGGTGGGGTCGGGATGTGAATATCCATTGAGATTAGTTTATGGTCTGATCTTACCAGTGAGGGATACACTTCTGGTCTGGAGCATAGAGTCCCCATGTTGGTGATGATCAGGTCCAGTATGTTTTCTCCTCTTGTGGGAGTGGTAAAAAGTTGTTCCATAGCATATGAGTTTATAAATTCCAGGAACCTTTGGGCTAGGGTGTTGGAGCTAGAGTAATGCTCCCAGTCTATGTTTGGGTAGTTGAAGTCATCCAATATAATGGTGTTTGGGGAGACCTTCATATTTTCCAGTGTTCTCAGGAAGGCTGAGTGGGGTTCCTGGGTTTGGGAGGGTGGTCTGTAGCAGGCTATAAACTGGAAGGCAGTTTTACCCACTGTTAGTTGCACATGGATAGTCTCTGATGCTTCGTGCTGTGCCACCAACCTGGAGGTGTGGGTATCTTTGACGAATATTGATACTCCCCCTCCTTTTGTGGTTCAGTCCAAGTTTTGGGGCCGAAAAGCTTGGTATGAGGTATAACCTGGTAGTGCTGGGGTGCTCTCGGGAGCCTTGAACCAGGTTTCTGTTACTGCACAGATATTGATGTTCTCCATGCGAAGGAGAGTTTCGAGTACATACATCTTGAGGTTTAGACTTCTGGCATTGAGTAGCATTACTCTTAGTTTCTTATCCCTTGTGATACCTATGGAGGTGGGTTTGTCTTTTGAGCCTTGCCTAAAAAAGGCACTATGGGGGAAGCAAGAGCCTTTGCCAATATCCGAAATCCCAGGGATGACAGGTGCAAGCCGTCCCTAGCGAAGCATCGTGGCTTGTCGAGCATGTCATCCCATTCTGACAGGCATTGGATCCCCTTTGAATGACACCAATACTTAAGCCAATTGTTGAAATTGATCATCTTGTCTTCATATTGTGGCATCATTCTTGGTGAGGGTAAGATGCTACTCAAGGTCAGGGTCAGACCGGCCTGGGCTACATGCTCAGAGAGCTCCTCTATGTCTCTTTTGCCTTGGAGTGACCTGAGTGCTTGTGTTATGTGGCGGATCCTAGCGCCCGACAGGCAGCTCACCGTGACCTTCTCCTTGTTCAGCCTGGCGAGCGGGACGTCAGTGTGCCTGATGACAGAGTCACCTATTACAAGTGTATCAGGTGTGTTGTTTAGCCTTAAGGGCTGTGACTGTTCGGCACACTGGCTTTGTGAGCTATGTTTTGCACGTGTTTTGTTTTGGGGTAGCGGTTGCTTGGGTGTCTGCTTTAGAGGTCTCTGCTGCTTAGGCAGATTTTTATTTAGAGCCTCCAAGTATGTTTTTGTGTGTTTATGTGTTTGGTTTACTGTCGTGGTAGGTCTATGTGAGATTGGAATCGTAGTGAGTGTGGTTTCCTTCTCCTGACTGGTTACGCCAGTACTGAGTTGAGAGAGCTTAGCCTCCAGTTTGGCTATATGGTTGCATCTCTCACGTGTTGGAATTTGTTGGGAGGAGGAGAGGGTTGTCTGTGTACATGAGGCAGTTGTAACTTTGCCTCAAGATTCCCAGATTCACCAGCTGGACCGAAGAGGAGATTGACAACTGACCTTTGGACATGCTAGAATAGTATTGGGAATTCCTTTATAATTGAAAAAAAGGGCCAATGGGGAACAAGGTACTCAAGGGGAGTTTGTGAGGGTGTAGTGCTTTTAATTTTTTAGTGCTAACTTATACAATTGCTTTAGTGAGCAAGTGCCAGGTAACTTAAATGCAATGTGTTACAGGTAACTTAAATGCAAAAATGACAAACAGTAACTTTCTTTCAAGTGAAACAAGGAAATAAGTACAGTAAGCAATGCAGATATCACTAGGGATCCACAGAAGTGCTGAAAAGCCGCGTTTTAGGTGGAATTAGCGTTTCAGGGAAATAACAAGCAAACAAACAACAAGCATACAAACAAAGCTAGATTCAGCAGGCCTGGATCTAGTCTATGCTACAGCAAACAAGGTGTACCAATTTCAGTAAGAAACAGTTCAAATATGCAGGCACTATAAGCCATTAACCAGAAATTCCCAGCTCAGAAGGGCAGAGTCCAGCCTCTCCTCCCACAAGAGTCCAGACCATGAACCTTTGAGTGCTACCAATACCCTACAGTTTAATTACTTTTATATAAATGTAAATGTGCTTATGTCACAAGTGATAATTCAATAAAGGTGTTTAAAAATACCTCTTAACTGTCCCTGTTGTAGCAGAATGTTCCCAGCTTTGCTTTAAATGTTTGTCCCTTCCCTCATAACATTTTTTATTTTCTGGTAAATCACTTGTGATTACAGTCAGTCAGTGATGCTAGTTATTAGAGTTTTATACTTCTTATTGTTCAAAAATGCATTTTGATGTAAAACATGTTCTGTTTAGTTTAATATTTAAACAAAAATCCAGATTTTATCCCTCACCATTATTTTTTGCATTGTCCATAATTCTTGACCAAATAAGTTGAGAGTTATGGTGCTACCCAAAAATAGACAGATCTAGATTATTTCTGTTGGTGTTAGTTAAGCAAAAATGGAGTAGTTTATATTGCTGCATTTTATGGTTTCTGTATGTATCAGTGCTGTCTTGTTTAGAGGAGGTTGGAATACTAATGTGTTTACTTGTGGTCTCAGTAGCTCAGTAGGTAGCACCCTTACCTTTGATGCAGGAGGGTGTGTGTGTTCTATTCCCGTGCTAGGTACTTGGATTAATTTTTCAGTATTGACACTGCAGTGCAGCATGGGGATGTTACACTTCACAGTGTGCCATCCTTTGGATGAGATGTTAAACTGAGGGACTGCCTGCCTGAATTGGTAGTAGTTCAGGTAAGATCCCACTACACTTATCAAAAATGTCCCCTAGTCAGTATGTATACCACCTCAGGGCTCCCCTGAAAAGAAGCCATTGCCCTTGGGGGACTAACTTGATGAAAAAAAGTAAAAATAAATCAGTTAAGGGTGCCAATATACCTCCGTTATTTTATTATATCTTTCTTCTCTGGTAATTTTAATGCATCAGAATAATTAGGCAAGTATGTTTGTTATATCTCAATGGACCTGCCACTGTAATGTGACCTTGGTGTTTTTTTCCCCCAGAATTCACTTCAAGCCCACTTTACACGAGTCATGCTAGACATACAAATTTTTTTTTAACTTGCATGTAAATAGAATGGATACAGTGTGAGTCACAGGAATCTTGCACAGTTTCTGGAAGCTGTTTTCATTTTTACTTTTTTGCTTGCATTACTATGACTGTGTTCCCAGAGCAGCTCCTGCCATGTTAACAGTATTTGTAAATGACCAAAATCAAACCGTACAACAGCAAAACAATTCAAAAGCACAAACCACCACAGTAGGGTCACGGACCTCTTCTTTTAATGTACTTCCACAGTTCAAAGTCAGTAAAAAACGTGAATGCAAGTAAAATCACAATCCAGTTCCGGTAACGTAAAAGTAACGAATGGACAAATACATCAACACCAGAATAAATAATTTTGAACTAGACAAGCAGCCAATGAAGATTGTTCAGAACAAGGGTAATATGATGGTAATGGTTTGTAGGAGTAAATAATTTGTCAACATATTTCTATATCATTTGTAAACAGACCAATTCAATATTGATAAGTCCCATGTTAAAAGCATTGCAGTAATCCAACCTGGAGGAGAGCAGGGCATGAACTATTGCTGAGAGATTAGCTTGAGATAGAAAGGGCTTAAGATCTTTCGTAAATGAAAACAGGATTCTTTCACAACTGCTGACACTTGGTTCTGACATGCCAAACCGTGATCCAGGATAAAACCAAGATTTTGCACCTTCTCGATAAAATCATGCACATTTCCATTATGCAAAATAAAACTTGGGAGTTAGGGAGTACTGGAATCCTTCAATGCGGCATGAACTACCATAGCCTCTGTTCTGCAGGTGTCAAGTTTTAGTCACTTATTTAAATACCAAGCATGGATGATTTCAAAATCATCTGCTGGGAAATTTACATGTTTCAGCTCATTGTGGAGGAAGGAGTGGTAAATCTTTGTGTCATCTGCTTAGCTATGGGCTGCCATTACTCTTGCCCTAATAAGATCTCCTAATGGCGGCATATAAACCATAAATAACAAAGGGCATAAGATACACCCTTGTGGTATTCCACATTCTAAAAGAAAGGATTAAGATGAATTTAGTCTAGAGTAGACCTTTTGTAAACATTCAGGGTGATAATATCCAAGCTACCCTAGGACCACTGATTAGAGACCACGGTAAGATTTGTAACCTCTCGATCTAAAGCAATACGAAATGCTGTTGAGAGATCAAGGAGGACAATACAAGGTTAAACTATTTTATTGCAATTCTCAAACAGTATTAACAATATGCTTATCTTTTTACTGACATGCAATCAGTAGGTGCCGAAGGCAAGGGAAGGGCAGTACTGGCACTGATGTCTGAAGCTGGAAGGATATTGTAACTTCTTTCCAGATCTTATCTGAAAGAATCCAGTGTTGGTTTGTGAGTTATTGTGCAACTGCCTGGTATGAGAAAATTTATTTTAATTCATATTTTAATTTTTACCTCTGTTGTTCACAGTTTGTTGCTAGAAAAAGATAGATTGTAAGCCTGCAAACTCTAACCATCCCAATGAGCAATAGCCAGCTATAAATATGCACTGACTGCAGCTATGACAATCTAGAGTTTATCTGAAATAATCCATTGATTTGCACTCATCCATCTACCTACTTAACTGAATAAACTATTTGAAACTTAAGCAATGCATCTTTATTCCTCCCACAGGGAGGGTATCAGATAGAGAGAGTCTCCTAGATCTGCTAATTAAAGTGATTTTATCTGGACTAATCCTTTGTACTCTGCCTCTTGTTAGTCCTTTTAATTTCTTAGTCACAGGTAGGATAACATACCTTTCTGGATTACTCTAATTATTAACATGTTCAGGTAAGATGAATATGAAATACAACCACTGTTAAAGCAGCATTGATTTATCTTTCATATTAGAGTCTTCTCTTTTCAACCTCAGAATCTTTGTGCAGCTTTGTATATGGCTATGAGTTAGCTATCTCACTGCAGCAGTTCTGAAGAGAAAAGCATGTATCTGCAATGTCCATACCCATAAGTTAAAAGAGGGCAACAGCGAAAGTCAGTGGAGTGTTCAGTAAAGAGTTTATAAAGTACTGTAAGTTAGAGTAAAACAACACGCTTAAAATGAGGAGCGTTCTGGTCCTAGGATGGATTGAAATTACTTTTGAACTGTATGTTTAAATAGCAGGTGAAGGAACTGTTAAGTTCTGAGTTAGTTTAGCCGGCCATGTTAACTGAAGCCTATGCCCAATGGAGAAATTCTGTTATGAGTTGAATTACTGGTCTAGAAATGGGGAAAGGCATTTCCCTGCTTGTTTATTTTTTTCTTAATAAGACATCCTTTCCACAAGTTAAAAGTTATTAAGAAAAAGTTCCTTGCAGAGTTGTGAAGAAGTGAGCTAAAGAAAATACTTTTGCAATGAAGGCAAAATTCTGAGTTTTGAGGGGGGTTTAATAGACCTTTGAGCCATGAATTTAAGCAGATAGTAAGAGAAACTCCTGAGTACTGTGTTCAGACCGACATGTTAATTGAAGCCCAGACAGTGCAGAGGAGCTTTGGTTAATGGGTAGATATCCTGGTCTAGTAACAGGAAATGATCTTCCCTACATGCCTTTCCCTAATAAAGCTGTAGGTAAGAAAACTGTTAGATTGCCTTAAAGAGAAATGTAGTAATAGGAAAAGTGAAGATCTCCTTAAGAGACATAGCTTTATAATAACCAAGAGGCAGATTTATGCAAGACAGAATTTCTAGCACTGACAGACACCAGCACTATATGGAAACAGTAGTACTGTTTTACCTGTGTTTTCCTCTGCTAGAGCGGTGTGATACTCATTTTGCTATACTGTGCCTTATTATTTGCTAACATCAGCTATTTTTTGTTATATTCAATGTTTTTGCTGAAAACATCACAAATCATTGTTCTTTCTAAAGGTCTTAGCAACAGATACAGTATGTTATAGACTTTATTGCTGTGTGTCACCAACTGATGTGTTTATTATAAATAAAATTTGAATTTTATAATCAAGAAATTAAATGTAATTTGGGGTCAGTAAAGCAACTATAAAGGATGGGTATGGAGGCAGTTTGTGGATGAAACATTACTGACCCTCGCCAATATTCATCAGATGTCCAGTCATAATATACATCCCTCCTCTGGGCCAGTGATCAGCGAGCCTCAGTACTCACCACTGACACTGATGGGGAACATTCACTGAGAAAAAAATAGACACATACAGCATTTTCAGATGCAGCTCTATAGACTAAGTACAATTTCCGTTAGGAGCACAGATGGGATGCACACTCCAGTCCTGTAGCTGAGCTTTCTCTCCAGGCCCTAAACAAGACTCCCCACAGCTTCCTTAGTCCTTCCCTAGCCAGGTGTTCCAAGCCAAGTCCTCCACCACCCTCTCTGTAAAATCAGTGCTCTCAGTGTCCCTGTTCAAAGTAGCTGACACACACACACACACACACACACACACACACACACACACACACACACACACACACACACACACGCACACTCTCTTTTAGATTTGATTTTCATACAAACACACATTCACAACACAAACACACACACCTAGGAAAGACTGGAACAGCTTACCTGCTTTGTCACCTACACCCAGACTATAAGGTAGATACACTGCCACCAGAATACCCTAAGCCAGCTACTCTAAGGCTCTTACCAGAATACCTAATTACTCTCAGTAAAATTAATACTTACACAAATGGTAATGTTTGACCAAGCAGCAAAACCTTCAGGAAAGTGGAGCCACAGTACAACTAAATAAATGCAGTTGCTTTCAAAGATTAAATATCTTCTAAAAGAACAGCCACAATGAAAGGTACATATATACACACACACACACACACACACACACATATATATATATATATATATATATATACATATATATATATTTAATAATAAATAAAATAGAAAACATGAATGTCTAAATATAAAAAACACAGATGGAAGGACTCAGATAGATACAGTTAAACAAGTTTCAGCTGATCTCACTATATTTTCTAACTAACTGAAGAATTACTGTTCCCTAGTGACTTACTAAAGCAAGGCAAGATGAAGTGGATGTTTTTATGGCCACTGGTCCTGCAAATAATGTGTCATGCCCCTTTAGGGATGATACTATTTATGGCAACCAAAGGACTATTCAGCAGTTTGTTTTACAACTGAATGAGAGAGGCTCTAGAAATTTAGAAGCAGTTGGTACTTCTAATGTGTCCGGTACTGGTAATTCGGCTACTCTTGAAGCGGCTGTTCAGGATCCGGCTATGGCTACTGCCTGGGAGCTATTTATGGGGGAACAAGAAAATTGTTTTGTGAACCCTTTTCAAACTTTGGGCTCTTCCACTGTGACTACTTTATCAGCAGAGGTTGTAAATCTGAGGGAGAAGCTGGAAAATATACTGCAGAAGGAGGCTAGTACACATATCAACATTCTTTGTCTTCAGCAGTATGATCATAGTTTAGTACTAAGCTTACTGCCCTTGCAAGCCATTTTAAGCCTAGCCAATTATTCCTTGTGAGATTCAAACTCTGCACCTTGTGTTTGTAGGTTAAATACCTTAGCCATTAAGCCACCCTCCCAACCCAGCTGAATATTACCATGAGAGGTCTGCAAGCATACAAAGCACCTACAACCCCCTTTGAGGAGGGGAATGCTGAGGATATGGTCTTTCAAAAGAGATGGGTACAGGCAGCTCACCAGTGTTCTACTGAATGGATATGCATCCTAATTGAGAGGGATGAGTTAAAGAAGGGAAAGCTTAAAGAAGAAATCAGAAGAGTGAGTATTGAACTTGATAAACTTTTAACATATGTTAAATTGACTAGTATGCTGGAAGAAATTAAAGGCAGACTTGTGGACTTTGAAAGTGGACTTTGAAGAATTACTAGTTGAGAGTAAAAGCTACAAAATTAATGGTGACATTAAGGATTACAGTCTTGATAAAGCGTTTCTTGGAAAAGAAAAAAATAATAGATCTTCTTCATCTGGAAGCAGAAGTAACAATGGTAGTAATGATGTCAGTTGGGGTAAAATGTTTCTGCTTCTTCCTCAGTTTCTTTTGCTGCCTCTGAGGATGCAGATGTGATTGCTGGAGCTGAAGGGAATGTGGAACACTTTCCAGCCCTGCCCAAAGCACAAAATTCGAAAGATACGCAGAACCACTTTCGGAATTCCAGTTCTGCCAGAACAGACTTTAACAACAGAAAACAGGACCACAATGAATGGGGCCAGCAAAAGAACTATAATAAGAAGGGACAGCATAACAAGAAAAAACACTGGTATTGATGCATTTTGTGACAATTTACATGTTAAATCTGTCCAAACATGAAGTTTCTGGTGTGGCTATGTCTGCATTATGTATTGGCCTTAAATTTATACCAACTGCTTTACCAAGAATACATGTACTTAAAAGTGAAATCTTTTCTTTCAGTAGAAAATTGCATTTGATGTATTACTTTAAATAAGAGGGAGGAGTTGTGCCTACTGACTGTTATGAAAGTGGTGATGATGATTCTTTTCACTCATGTTTGTTATCTCAGGAAGATCTGTTTGAGAATTACTTTAATGCTTATTGCCAACTGAACACTGATGCTCTCTCTGTTAAAAGCTCTTTTATTCCACCTTTTCTAAACAGCACTTTGCAGGGCTGTTTTGCTACACTTAATTTTGAGGTTGAACAAATGTACTGGTCTTGCATAGAGGATAAGTCTAATATATGCTTTAACTTAACTAAGTTGCAATGGCTAGCCCTGTTGGAATTTGGTAATGATAGAAGATGGATGGTTAAACCATCTGATAAGGGCAACCAGATAGTAATCATGCATTTTACACAATATTTAGAGATGTGCTATAAACATTTGAACAATGTGGAAATTTATAGAAAATGTGATGTTTCTGATTACTTTGAAGCTATTAAGGAGTACCAACTGTTGTTAGACAAAGGTCTTAGGTTGGGGTATTTTACCTCTAAGGATGTGGAAAAGAAGTGTGGAGTGGAAAACTGCTCTATGGCAGTTTTTTACTGTTTACCTAAGACACACAAACGTCTAACTAATCTTAATGGTTGACCTATAGTGTCTGCACTGAGGTATTTTTTGAAAAACACAAGTGTGCTGCTACATGAACATCTTAAGAAATATGTAATGAGTACAGCCTCTTATATTAAGGATAGCCAGGATTTTTTGATCAAAATAAAAGGGAAAGTTTGGAATATAAACATGTTTTGGCTCTGCCTAGATGTCAAAAGTCTTTATACTAACCTTAAGCATGAAATAGGGATTCAGGCCTTTTTCTATTTCCTGGGGGACTCTCCCATGTCTCATTTTTTGATAGTTTTAGTTATGTTTTGTTTGAAAAATAATTTTTTTATGCTTAATGGAGACATTTTTCAGCAATTACAGGGCACTGCTATGGGGGCAGCTTTCGCCCCCATGTATGCTAATTTAGTTATGGCTAAACTTGAAGATGATTTTTTTTATCGAGATGATTTTTTTTAGATCAAACGTTATTTTATATTTTAGATTTATTGATGATCTTATTTTTTTATGTCAAGGAAGCCAGACAGAAGCCCTTGGGTTTGTCGATGACTTACAATCTAATACTATGGGCTTAAGCTTTGATGGTATACAGCTTGGCCCACAGGTGAATTTTTTTTGGATATTCGCTTAGATGGATTTACAACTAGTCTCCATAGGAAATTTGAACATAGAAATGTATTTTTATATGGGAGTAGTTGTCACCCCAAACATTTGGTCTAGGTACTGCCTTATAATGAATTCTTACAAATTCATAGGCTATGTAGCCTTGATATGACCTATGACAGAGAGATAGCAGAAGCAGAAGATATGTTTATTAAATGAGGCTGTCATGTTCAGTTGGTTAGGGAAGCTAAACAAAAAATCATGGACATGAGGTATCCTAATCCCCAGGGATACTCTCATTATGCCCGTGTTAGTGGGGAATATAAAGTTGGTACATGTGGAAATAAATCCACCAACACAGTTGGAAATAATGGGGACCAGAAGAAAGTTTTCTTAGTGACAACCTATAATATTATAACAGAGGAAATAGTAAAAAGAAGCATGTAGTTTGTGGCCCATGCTTCTAAGGGATAACATTTTGAACTCTATATTACCTGACTTTGTGAGTATTAATATAAAAGAGCTAAAAATGTGGCTGATATTCTGGTACATAACCAATTTTGTTTACCAGATGTTAATGTTAGTCAGAATTTAAGCACAAATAAGGGCTCTTGTTCCATGTGATGGCTGTTCCATCTGTCATTGTCTAGTGAGTTCTTTTCCCTATATTAATGGTATTAAATTTACAGCTAGGTATGAATACAGTTGTAATACTAAAGGGCTAGTGTATGTGCTGAGATGTGGATGCAATACGTTCTACATACGGGAAACCTATAGGAATTTTTAGGGTCTGGTTACAGGAACATATTAGGGACATAAAAAATAAAAAACTAGAGAGTCCCCCTTGGGAGCCATTTCATGACAGCACACAATTCTGATTCTGATTCTCTTAGGGGTTGTGTTCTGGAAACATTGCAAGTTGGTATAGGCGAATGTGTGTTCTTAAAAAATAAACTTTTAAAAAAAGAAACCCTCTTGATTTTAAAGTATGGTACTTTGGAGCCTCAGGGACTCAACAAGGAATGTAATTGGAAGTATGTGATTTAAATTGTATGCTTAATTGATTAATTGTCTTGTGCAATATGCTGTATTTAAGTAAAGAGTGTTTTGTAGTGTTTTTACTCTTGGAAGGCTGTGTAAGCCGAGGCGCTAAGTGTTTCATTAAAATTGCTTACTTCTTGGATCGGTGGTCTTGGTGGTATTTTAAGATGAAGTGGATGACTGTCTTTATTGTCAGGTCCAAGACAGGGTGCATCTATCACATCTCCCACTAGTATTCAAATACAATTTCAGTGCTGACTACAGAATGACATCACATCTGGTCACCTGAGTCTGTGGTTCCCACAATACCCTCTCACTAGCAACTGAGCCAGGAATTGGCATAGAGGTGTCCTAATACACACATAGCACTTTGATAAGGCTTAATACAGCATCTGGGAGCTATAAAACAATTCCAACACTCCCACCCTTCTTGAGGAAAGGCTTTTCACAGACATTGTGTCTCTGGCTGCATTCAGACCTGTGAGATAAAAGTTTTATGGCCTAAACCAAGTCATTTAATTTCAGACTATTTTTCTTAAGGTTAGCTGGGCTGAGCTTAACCCCTTCCATCCCAGCATTCTCTGTTGAAATATATACATTTAATCGGTTATAACAATACAGTCTGACGCACAAGTATATTTCTTTGCTGTCCACCAGGACACATTGTTGATACATTTTAACACAAACAATTTTACAAATACCCAAACACAATCAAAGTAATGGTCAGTAGAGCGTAGTCACTGGACACAATATCCAATAGTATTCGCCACAAGCACATCCAAAGAACTACTCAACGGCTACATATAAAAACAATGAATTTATTGGTAAGCGCTTTCGTGGTGTTGACACACCACTTCTTCAGACCTAAAAAACAACTATACTAAACTCTGCTTAAATACCACTTAATCACAGACACACCCAAATCTTTCCACGTGTCATCATTCCACTGTGTTCTAATTAAACTCACAGTGCCTGAAAACAGAGTTATACTCAATAATCATATATAAAAAATAAGAATAAACACAAAATAGAGAATAAAATCTAAAATACATCATAATTAATACATATCCAATGTTCACTTTCTTTAAAAACATATAAAAATATATAAAAAGACATTGTGTTAGCATCATTGATATGCACTACAGTAAAAGACAAATATATCAAGGCAAAGTTCCCTGTATAATCAATACTGACAGGCCTGCTATAAACTACAATATTGTGTTCATAATGAAAATTATTGTCCTAAGCAATACATAGTCCAATACAGGAGCCCAAAACAACAGGTTTACCTATATATTGGTCTGGACTTCAATATGGGTTTGAGGGGTACCTTTTCATTCAACCCCCTCCCCTTATCTGCTCGAAGCCTCAATATCCACCTACTCTCTGTTGTCTCAGTCCGGTTAACTATATCACCACCATGTTCATTACCATATACCATTTCTATTACCTGGAACCTGAAGCTGTGACTAACATCAGTCTTATTAACATGCCTTGCCAATGCATTAGTGTCATCTTTATTTCTAATTTTCAATAAATGCTCTCTAATCCTATATCTCAGCTTTCTATTGGTTTTACCTGCATAGTAAGTAGAGCATATGCTACATACAGCCAAATAAACAATATTAATACTATTGCAATTTGCCTTCACCTTGAAGAAAAAATCTCTCCTAAGGTCCGGATGTGAAAACACATTGTTTGTGTTGATATATCGACACTGATTACAATTCAGACATGGGACCATCCCCATCCTATCACCATGATGCTTGGGCTCTTGTTTATCTTTGGGATAACACAACATTTGTTTCAAGGATTTCTTATTTTTGTATAAAAACGATGGTCTATCGCCCACTATTGATCCTATCTGAGGATCCTGTGTGACTATTGGCCAATATTTCCAAATGACCTCAGTGACAACTCTAACATCACTAGAATAATCAACGGGTACTCTCACAAACCTTTTCTTAGGTCTCCCACCTTTTGCATACTCACCATTACTGACCATCTCCCTTTCAGAGAAATAAGGTTTCCCTGTATCACTCCTAAGTTCTCCGACATTGGAAACTACTTCAGAGACTTCTGCTTTATTATATCCCCTATTAACAAACCTCCCTTCTAATACCTCCATCTCAGTATTGAATCTCACTTTCTCAGTGGTCAACCTGGAGGATCTTAATGCTTGCCCCTTAACCACATTACTGAAAATGTGGTGGGGGTGCATGCTACTCCTATGCAATAGATGATTCCTGTGACATTCTTTCCTATGTATCTTGGTGGACAGTATCCCTTTATCATCCCAGTATACACATACATCAAGAAAGTTCATTTCTTCATGTGAAAGACTGACCTCAAATTCAAGAAAATTTGTGGTGCCATTGATATATTCACAAAAATTTTTCAATCCTGTTAAATCACCATTCCATAAAATGAAGAGGTCATCTGCAAAGTGTTTGTAAAAGATAACCTGACTCCACTTACTCTTCAACAATACAAACTGTTTTTCCCAACTAGCCATTACTAAATTGGCATAGCTGTTGGCACAAGACGTGCCCATAGCTACGCCCTCTAGTTGCAAGTATGACTTATGTTGAAACATCAATACATTGTTCTCCAAAATAATCATCATTAGCTGAGTAAGTAAATCAATTTGTCTTCCATCATAGATCCGATCATCAAGTAAATAATCTCTCAGCATTTCAACTCCCTGTCCATTAGGGATACATGTAAACAAGGTCTTTACATCTAAAGTGACAAAGATCACTTCGCCCTGCAATAATAGGGAAATTTTATTGAATCTAAAAAGATCTTCCAAAAACTGTTTGGAATCTCTGAGAATATTCAAGTTTTTATTGACTACTGGTCTCAACTTCTTCTCCACAGAAGGAGAACTTAGAGCTGCACATAGATGTTCCAGCACTGACTATTGCTAGCAGCATTTCTTTTACAGAATCACAGAGTCCCAGACTGGGAATTTCAGCTGAAAGTCCACAAGAAATGAACAGAAATGAGTGCCAACTAGAACGATCTAGTCACAGCCATACGGGAATATTGGATGACAATCTTGTTTGGAACATTTCACAGAAACCTTTGACTAATGCTCAATGTGTATTATTAAACAAAGGACTATTGTTGATACCATCCAGGAGGACAGAGGTAACAGAAACTTTGTATAACCTTAAAATGTTTAATAGGAATGTGTTGTTAAAGATTATGTTTAAAGATGAAGGGGATGTTGCACATGAGTATAGGAAACAGAGCACTTTTATACCACCTACTAATACAACGGCTGAGGCTTTCTCACTGTTATGTGAAGCAGAGTTATTTGATAAGTTTAATGGACAGAGAAAGGGAGGATTTTTTAACACGAGTAAGTCAGATGAGGAAGCTCTAACTAAGCTGCAGCAGGATGCTGAAATTATTATCAAACCGGTGGACAAGGGGGGCCCAATAGTAGTCATGGATATTGATTACTATAATAAGATCATGCATCAATTGTTATCAGATCACAATGTGTACAGTGAGATCAGTTTCACTGAAGTAAGGAAACTGATCCCCAAAGTAGAACATCTCTTTTATGATATGATGTTAGAACACACTA
This sequence comes from Protopterus annectens, assembly GCF_019279795.1. NCBI lineage: Eukaryota > Metazoa > Chordata > Ceratodontiformes > Protopteridae > Protopterus > Protopterus annectens. The sequence goes on along the minus strand of NC_056727.1, from coordinate 66,835,498 downwards.
TTGACTCAGACTTATATGATTATTTTAAAGTAGAGAAACCTATGAAACCGGTGATAAATGGCTTACCCAAGATTCATAAAATATAGTCTCTGGGAGAAATTGGATTACTGAGCCTGGCTCTATTTATGTGGAGAAGAAGTTGAGACGAGTAGTCAATAAAAATTTGAATATTCTCAGAGATTCCAAACAGATTTTGGAAGATCTTTTTAGATTCAATAAAACTTCCCTATTAATGCAGGGTGAAGTGATCTTTGTCACTTTAGACGTAAAGTCCTTGTTTACATGTATCCCTAATGGACAGGAAGTTGAAATGTTGAGAGATTATTTACTTGATGATCGGACCTATGATGGAAGACAAATTGATTTACTTACTCAGCTAATGATGATTATTTTGGAGAACAATGTATTGATGTTTCAACATAAGTCATGCTTGCAACTAGAGGGCATAGCTATGGGCACGTCTTGTGCCAACAGCTATGCCAATTTAGTAATGGCTAGTTGGGAAAAACAGTTTGTATTGTTGAACAGTAAGTGGAGTGAGGTTATCTTTTACAAATGCTTTGTAGATGACCTCTTCATTTTATGGAATGGTGATTTAACAGGATTGAAAGATTTTTGTGAATATATCAATGGCACCACAAATTTTCTTGAATTTGAGGTCAGTCTTTCACATGAAGAAATTAACTTTCTTGATGTATGTGTATACTGGGATGATAAAGGGATACTCTCCACCAAGATACATAGGAAAGAATGTCACAGGAATCATCTATTGCATAGTACTAGCATGCACCCCCACCACATTTTCAGTAATGTGGTTAAGGGGCAAGCATTAAGAACCCCCAGGTTGACCACTGAGAAAGTGAGATTCAATACTGAGATGGAGGTATTAGAAGAGAGGTTTGTTAATGGGGATATAATAAAGCAGAAGTCTCTGAAGTAGTTTCCAATGTTGGGGAACTTAGGAGTGATACAGGGAAACCTTATTTCGCTGAAAGAGAGATGGTCAGTAATGGTGAGCATGCAAAAGGTGGGAGACCTAAGAAAAGGTTTGTGAGAGTACCCATTGATTATTCTAGTGATGTTAGAGTTGTCACTGAGATCATTCGGAAATATTGGCCAATACTCACACAAGATCCTCAGATAGGATCAATAGTGGGTGATAAACCATCATTTTTATACAAAAATAAGAAATCCTTGAAACAAATGTTGTATTATCCCAAAGATGAACAAGAGCCAAGCGTCATGGTGATAGGATGGGGACGGTTCCATGTTTGAATTGTAATCAGTGTCGATATATCGACACAAACAATGTGTTTTCACATCCGGACCTTAGGAGAGATTTTTTTCTTCAAGGTGAAGGCAAATTGCAATAGTATTAATATTGTTTATTTGGCTGTATGTAACATATGCTCTGCTTACTATGTGGATAAAACCAATAGAAAGCTGAGATATAGGATTAGAGAGCATTTAATGAAAATTAGAAATAAAGATGACACTAATGCATTGGCAAGGCATGTTAATAAGACTGATGTTAGTCACAGCTTCAGGTTCCAGGTAATAGAAATGGTATATGGTAATGAACGTGGTGGTGATATAGTTAACCGGACTGAGACAACAGAGAATAGGTGGATATTGAGGCTTCAAGCAGATAAGGGGAGGGGGTTGAATGAAAAGGTACCCCTCAAACCCATATTGAAGTCCAGACCAATATATAGGTAAACCTGTTGTTTTGGGCTCCTGTATTGGACTATGAATTGCTTAGGACAATAATTTTCATTATGAACACAATATTGTAGTTTATAGCAGGCCTGTCAGTATTGATTATACAGGGAACTTTGCCTTGATATATTTGTCTTTTACTGTAGTGCATATCAATGATGCTAACACAATGTCTTTTTATATATTTTTATATGTTTTTAAAGAAAGTGAACATTGGATATGTATTAATTATGATGTATTTTAGATTTTATTTTCTATTTTGTGTTTATTCTTATTTTTTATATATGATTATTGAGTATAACTCTGTTTTCAGGCACTGTGAGTTTAATTAGCACACAGTGGAATGATGACATGTGGAAAGATTTGGATGTGTCTGTGATTAAGTGGTATTTAAGCAGAGTTGTTTTTTAGGTCTGAAGAAGTGGTGTGTCAACACCACGAAAGCGCTTACCAATAAATTCATTGTTTTTATATGTAGCCGTTGAGTAGTTCTTTGGATGTGCTTGTGGCGAATTTTACAAATACATTTTAACACAAGCATCTGTACCTATCAGTCTGATATTCAAATGGTATATACTTTTTTACAAAACTCCAGCTAGCTATGCTGGCATATGTTACACATGCACTGCCTTACCCCCCCTAGCACAGCTGGCACTACCTGACATCATCACAAGGTACATCAAGAAATTGGAAAAGTGCTGTAAATCTCACCATAAACCATCTAAAACCAAATGCCTTCTGTATGTCTAGAAGCCCCACACCACATGATATTTGGAATTACTTAATTCTATCTTGTGGCAAGGCACTAACATCTATTACAAAATCCATCAGCTCTCCAGCAAATTTCGTGGACTGAACTTTATTAGTATTTTGTTTTCTGTCAATATGCCTTAATTCTGTGGCTCATTAAAAATGTTGCCCCTGCCTGGAAATTTCCTGCAGATACCCCTTTTCTTTCACATGCTTCATTGCATATACCACTGATGAAGCTGTCTGTTAATGTTTTTTCCAAATTTAAATTAGACTTCAGATGTCACGTAATGTTGTTTCAGCTCTGCAGCATAGTATATTATAGTTATATTGAGTAGGCTGCATGTAGCTAAAATGAAATCTTTCCACTGTTATTAGAGGTCTGGGCCCAAACTGTCATTTTAACATTTTTGATTATCTGCCTTGTAAATTGTAAATGTTTTAGTCTTTTGTTGAACCAAATTTTAAATTAGTTTACACATACAAACTTCCATTAAGGTGCGTAAAATCTGATCATTAGTGCAGTCGACTAAATCTCTAAACTTTGAATGAGTTACTTCCTGTGTCTATAGTACAGGGTTTGTTTCCCCCTACCTTAATTTGTCTAGTGTGTGACTCTGAGCAACTCACTTAACCAAACTGTGCTCCTGAGACATCCCTAAAAATGGGCAGTAGTGTCAAGTTGGCTTAGCCAGTCACAAACAGGTAAAATAAATAAAGTTACCATGCACTTATCTTAATGTTGTTAGCCACATACTCTGTCAGTTTGTGTAATCTCTGACTCCATTCTTAAGTTTAATTCATAAATTATTCTCAAATTATTCATTTTTGTAACACAACAAGCACTGATTACCTCATCTAGATTTTTTTTTATCTGGATGTACTATGTTGATAAAGAACTGATAAAGAAACCATATGTGCTCCTGGGGTACACTTTATTATCTGCATATTGCTTTCATGTATACTTGCACATTACCCTGCAGCAAAGTTCAGACTTATGGATGACCAGTACCACTGCAAATCACACTATACCACGTATATGGGCATAGATATCGATACAGTTCTAAACATGTATGTGTGTGTGTGTGTGTGTGTGTGTGTGTGTGTGTGTGTGTGTGTACAGAACCACGCATGCACGCATACAAATATGCATGCACACACACACACACCCCCACACACCCACACGCGCGCACACACACACACACACACACACACACACACACACACACACACACACACACACACACACACACACACACACAGAGACACCCACACACTTATCTATCTCTCTCTATATATCTACCTATATATATTATTATTTTCCAAAAAATTTACATCTCCTTACTCTCCTTTCTTCACTCACTTCTCAGTTCCTTTGTCCTCGCTTTCTCTCTCAATATACCATAAGCCTGCTTTTCTCTCACTTAGTATTGCAAATCTGTTTGTTTTATACTAAATTACTGGCAATTTATCTATAAACCAGCTAACATTTGTCTGCCTATTAAGTCATTATCACATAACTTGTATCTATTCTTAACCAATGTTTTGCTATTATGTCTAATTTTGTATAATCATTTAAACTGTATGTGTTTTTGTATTATTTTTAAAGACCATAAAATTAGTGTTCTTAAAATGTTTTGTGATACTTTGGAGCTTTTCTCTGTAGGCCTCTGTTGAAAATGGGTTCCTACCCAGTTGGACTTTCCCGGTAAATAAATGTCAATAAATAAATAAATATATCTATTTATCAATATATATATATATATATATATATATATATATATATATATATATATATATCTATGGGTCCCCTTCAGTAGATCGAACGTTTATAAATTAGAACGACATATGGCCGAGACCATATGTTTGAACTTGTAAAAGTCCGATCTGACTGAATGGAGATCTCCGCACAGAGCAGAAAGGGAAAATTTCCCATTTCCGCAATGTAGTGTGATCTTGGAGTTGATATATTTAAGTAAGGGGGGTGTGGGGGGTGTAGCCCCCCTGCTATAGATGTTTAGTTTTGTGTTTTTTGGTTTTATGTGGTTTTACGTCAGTGTTCGAACTTTTACGAGTTCAAACATATGGTCTTGGCCATATGTGGTTTGAAACAGTAAAGGTTCGATCTACTGAAGTAGAGCCATATATATATATATATATATATATATATATATATATATATATATATATATATATATACACACATACATACATACACACACACACACACACACACACACACACAAGTTGAGGTGATTCACTTCTATATTTTAAATATGCACACATTCAAGCACACACATATGGCATGTATATTATTCTGTCAGATTGCAGTACCTGTATAGTGCTGTAGTAGTGCTGTAATTTAATGACACTGAAAAATATGAGTGCATTGAACTGAGAGAAGTAGAGCCTAATAGGTCCAGCTGGAGAGATGATAAAATCAGCAAGACAATGACTTATTGCTGGAAATTAAGTCATCCTCAAGACTTGGTGAGTACCATCATGTGGTAGACCTTGTTGTCATAAAATCTCACCAAGACAACATTGATATGTAGACTGTATCTTATATGGCAAATATTACGGAGAGAAGTAAGTTAAAAAATAAAGATGATAGCTGCGTGCACAAGTCCCAGGATAAAAAAAGTGCCCGATACTTGTCAGTGCACTGGTGCCAGGACTGGAAAAATGGCAGTACAGAATCATTGAAACATGTAAACTTTCCTATAATGGGATTAGGCCAGGCTTGGGGAGAGGATAGCTACCCTGTTGTAGAAGGAAGTTGTAGTCCACAAAAATCACAAAAACAGATAAGCCAAAAACAGTCATAAAGATGATACAGTGGACCTTTGAGGATAAAGAAGAAATTATGTATTGTTTCTATTATGCTACAAGTCCAGAATTTCCAGATAGATGATATTCAAAAAGATTAAGAGAGAAATTATAGGAAAGAAAAATACTTGAACAAGAAAAACTGTCAAAAGCTTCAAATGCAAGTTTCTATTCATTAATGCAACAAATCCATGAAAAATATTACATCAATAAAGAAACTTTGGGCTGCCTAGGAAAAGAAGCTACAGAGGAAGTGTGAAAATATAAAGAACTAAACCCAGAGTTTTCTGAAATATATAAAAAAGAAATATGGACATGAGAAATAAAACAAGATCTGATATGGTGCAATATTTATGATAAGAAGAAAGACAAACCAATCAATACAAAAAAGCAGCACCAAGATATTTGAAGAGAAATTCAGGCAAAGGCACCCAGATTTCATAAAAATATTCTGGCAGTTTCTGTAGAATGCCCACAGGAACAAAGAGCAAAGAATATACCCTCAGTTTAGAAGAAAATTATCTATGTAAACAGTTGCTTGATTTAATAGACAGGGATAGACATATTAAGAAATAGATTATAGAAAGTAGATAGGATGGGAAATGTCAGAAGTCTGATAATACAAATGAACACAGTAATTAAGACCATTAACAGAAACAAGTGTAATATCACAGAAGTAATTAGGATATATTAATGTGCAACTAAGCTAATAACAGATAAAGACTTATTACAAAAATACAGAGCAATAAGGGAAATGAATGGAAGAAATAAAATGTTATCATGGAAGCACCAAATAGAGAAAACTATAAAGCAATTAAGACAAGAAGTGTCACTCTTAGAAGAATATGAACAGAACAACAGAACAACAAAAATACTTAGAAAGATAGATGTGATAAAAGCAATGCCCAGTATCAGAAGAGACAGAGATCTGTTACACACTATTGCAAATGTTGTGTCTTTCGGCTTTTCCCGGTTAGGGGTCACCACAGCGGAACTCCGGTCCACTAATGATTGGCAGTAGATTTTTACGTGCCGAGTTGCCAGCTCTGACACACAACCTTCAACGAAGGTACGCCCATTCACGCATGTCTCCACACAGAAGACGCTCTAGCTGAGAATCCAACAGGACAGTGTCTTACTGTGAGGCGACAACGCTACCGCAGCACCACCACCGCAGTGTTAAACACTATTGCAAATAATAAACTAAAAATATCAGCACAGGCACAAAAACTATGACGATATGAACTATAGAAGATGTGCAGATAAATATAAAGGAAAAGTACAAAACAAGCACTTTATTGATGACCCTAAAAGTTTTATAGAGAACTAGGAAACAAATAAAAAGGAATAGAAACACTACCAAAAAAAAAAATAAATAAAACATATTTTTGAAGAAATATTTATGAATATCCATGAAATATAACACAGATGCTGAGTGGGTAAAAGAAAAAGTAAGGAATTTAAATGGACAGGATATGAAATGGGATAAGTAATGGCTAGAGAAACTGAAACAAAATTAAGAAAAGCTCCTAAGTGGAAAACCCCAGGCCCAGATATAGTACCTAACTTCTTGTTAAAAGTATATGCACATCAGAAACAGACACCAACAGGATTAATAACAGGAAAACTAATACTCCTCCTTAAGAGTGAACCTGTAAGCCATCATAAACACTACAGACCAACAACCTACCTTCCAAAGATGTACAGACTAAATACTAGAACTAATGGAGAAAGAGTTTATACTCATTTAAGAGAAAATTCAGTCATGACAATAGGACAAAAATAACAAAAGAAAGTCATATAGAATAAAGGATCATTTGTTGCTAAATAAAGCCATAATGGAGAATTGTAAAAAGAGGAAGAATCTAAGTATGGCATGGATAGATTGCAAAAGAGTATTTGATGGCATCCAACATTCATGAATAAAGGAGTGCTTACAGATTTATAAGATATATCCTACATTGATCAACTGCATTACAGTGAACATGAAACAGTGACAAACCACTTTGCAATTAAGTTATGATGAAGGGCAAATTATTAACCCAGGGAAAAAAATCAAAGGGAGATATTCCAGGGTGATTCTTTGTCACAGCTGTTGTTTTGTCTTGCCCTTAACCCATTAAGTAGTTTAATTAATAGATTAGGTCTTGGTTACAATTTAGCTCCCAGAAAACAAACTTCCTTAAAGATTTCTCATATACTGACATCTATGACTTAAAACTGTATAGTTCATCAGATGAGAAGTTGAAAACACAACTACAAGTGGTTAAAAATTTCCCAAATGATCTAAGAAAGACATTTGGACTTGATAAATATGCAAAGCAACATTGAAAGCAAGAAAGTTGTAATACCAAGAAAATATCAAACTAGGACAGAAAGTTGAAATAAAGGAACTTAAGCAGGAAGGAGTGTATAAATATTTTTGGGAATTGATGAAAGGTTGGCAGTAAAACATGACCAAATGCAAATAAAAGTCAAGTAAGTAATACTTCATAAGACTAAAACTAATATTGAAAACAGCCTTGACATCTAGGAATAAAGTACAAGCTATAATCAATTTGGTCTTCCTGTTTTAACTTACAGTTTTGGTATGATTGAATGGCCCTAAAATATACTGGATCAGTTGGACAGAAAAAAGAATGCTTCTTGGTTATCAAATGATATATAAAAATGTGTATACCAGGATTATATATTCTATTCCCTGAAGGAGGTATCTGCCTTTTCAAAATTTATTACATGTATATCTCTGCAATCATGGGACTGTATACATATCTGCTGATCTCATCAGATCTAAACATAATGAACGTTTTACAATATTAGGAGCAGAAGTCTAAGATGATCTTTCTGCTTAGTTTAGCAGAGGCATTCTGGTGGCAAGTGGGAATTATAATCTAACCAGAAGTAGATAAAAATCAGACACCAAATGAATGCGCAAAAAAAACAAAAAAAAGAATATAAGGAGCAGGATCAGATGAGAAGGAAAGAACTGTGGAAAAGCCACAAATATAGTGGTAAGTATAGAGATCAACTGTAACAACTTCAGTTTGATCAGGATTTGACACAGGAATGGTTAGGGAGAGGTGAGTTGAAACCAAAGGATAAATGGTTAATAATGGCAGCCAAAGACAGCAACACTATCTGCACAGTGGTTTACAACATCCTTTGAACATGTGGGAGAAGCAGACAAATGTAGGTTCTGTAAAAAAGAATTGGAAACAGTTGCTTTCCTTGATGCTGGGTGTGATACACTCAAGGCAGAGTACACTGAAAGGCTCAATAATGTGTCACGATTGTTGCAGTGGGGATCTGCAAACACTACAATATAAAAGTAGTTGAGAAGCATTGGAAACATAAACCACAAAGCATTATAGAGAATGATGAAGTCTGTATCACATGGGATCACCCATTATCAACAGTTCACAAAATAGATGCAAGCAAACCAGATATAGTAGTCTATGAAAAAGAAAAGGCAAAAGGAGCAGTGATCATTGAAATTGCTATATATAGCACTTACAGTTTGTCACATACAGAGAGATGCAAAGAAAGAAAATACCAGCATTTGCAAGCAGAAAGGAGAGCAATGTGGAAGAAGGAGACCCAGTAATAGGTCCCATTAAAAATAATTTACACTTGTATTTAAATATGCTACCAATACAAGAAACTCCATATGAATTGCAGGAGTCAGTTCTGGGTACATTGCAGGTACTGCAAAGAGCACTTTTGGCTAACATCAAAAATAGAAACAATTCTAATTTCATGAACTTTAGTCATTCTGTGACTTAGGAATAGGGTCCATTTCTGTCATGGTTTTAGAAACCCACAAGACTTGGAGAAATTAAACCATGACAAGAAAAGCTTATCAAATGATGTATAAAACTCTGCGTATTTTATGTCTTTTGGCTTTTCCCGGTTAGGGGTCGCCACAGCGGAACTTCGGTCTGCTAATGATTGGCAGTAGATTTTTACGTGCTGGCTTGCTGGGTCTAACGCACAACCTTCAACGAAGGAACGCCCGTCACCACACAGAAGACGCTCTAACTGAGAATCGAACGGGCAATGTCTAACTGTGAGGCGACAACGCTACCGCAGCACCAACACCGCAGCGCAGATTATATACCTCTTGCTCTAAAGAAGGTATGGGCCTCCTCAAAATCAACTACACATATTTAGATCTGCAATCGTGGGACTGCATACATTTCTGCTGACATCATCAGATCCAAACATTGTGTAATAAAACATGAGGATAAGTCTAAGGTGGCATCTTTGCTTAGTTTGGCAGAAGCATTTTGAAATAAAGTGAGAATGGAAATCAAACAAGAAGTAAACAAAATTCAGGCATTAACTGAATATGTGAAAAGAAGAAAGAAGAAAAAGGAAAGAATCAGATGAGAAGAAAAAAATGCAAAATCCACAAATATAGCGACAAGTGCAGAGATCTTCTGGAACTACCTCTTGTTGACCAAGATTTTGCACAGAAATGGTTAAGGAAAAGTAAACTGAAACCAAAAGATAAAAGGCTAATAATGTTGACCCAGGATAGTGGACTATGTACACGCTGGTTAACAAAGTCAATTGAAAACATTGGAGAACAGACAAATGCAGTTACTGTAAAACAGAATTGGAGTTAGTAGCACATATTCTTGCTGGGTGTTTTGCACTCATGGCTGTAGGTCCATATAATGAAAGGCACAATAACGTGGCAAAACTGCTGCACTGGGGACTGTGCAAACACTGCAATGTAGAGGTACCTGAGAGGTATTGGAAACATGAACCACAAAGCATTATAGAGAATGATGGAGTTTACATCACAAGGGATCAATCATTTCCACCAGCTCAAAAACAGATGCTAGAAAACATATATAGTAGTCCATAAAAAAGAAAAAAGTAGTGTGAATCACTAAAATTACCGCACTCGTTTTATGTAGAGAGAGACACAAAGTCAAACATAATAGGATTTGCAAGCAGAAATGAGAGCAATGTGGAGGAGCAATACCAAGCCTGTTCCAACAGTAAAGGAACAACGGGACTAATAAAAACATAATTTACAATCATATTTAAAGTTTTTACTAGTACATGTAACCATGTATTAATTACAGAAGGAGGCAATTCTGGGCATATTGTGGGTGCTGAGAAGAGAACACAGCTAACATAAAAAAATGAAATAAACTAACTTCATTAACTCTAATCATTTCCTCACTTAGGAATAAGGTCCATTCCTATCATGGTACTAGAAACCCAAACATGAGAGTGACTACAACACTGTAGAATTCTGCTCTAACTTATATTACATTAGATTTATTTGATGATATAATGAAACAATAACCCTATCTAGTCTGTTTGTTAAATGCATTCTACATTCTACCTCAGCTCCATCTGTAAGTTCCCCCTCAACCCTTCTCCTTTTATGCACTCTTAAATGCCCTTGGGAATCCAGTGCCAGCAGCCATTCTCTCCATGGATATGTAACCTACTCCAAGAAGAAATTCTTTCATAGGTCCAAGGTGTACTTAGTCCCTACAGTCTGCTGCTACCTCTTCTTCCTCACCCAGCTGTCGATCATGTTCCTTCCTGTTTGGACCAATAGCTTCACATTTCCCTCACATTACCTTGTGCACACATATCATCTCACCACTGTGTATTCTGGTTTCAAATGAGAAGTGCTCTACCTTCTATAGTATCAAGTCACATCCTTTCCCTTCGATCCTTTGCATTATTCCCATAGTTTTCTTCTGAATTCTTTCTACCAGTCTGATGTTCCTCTCCTTGAAATGCACCTGGTACTTGAGGTGTGCACTGACCTGGCCTGAGAAGAACAGGAATTTTATTTCTTAGTTTTTACAGTCTATCCACTGAAGATACACCCCGACAGTATGTTGACAACTTTTTTCTCTCATTCTGCTCCTAGTGGTCCACTCCAGATGTCATAAGCATCCCTAGACCCTTTTTGTACTGTTTTGTCATCATTATTAATCCGCACAGCTGAGATCTCATGACAAGGGTGCTGGGGCTCAGGTAAAGTACTGAATATTTATCTGTATGAAACATCCGCTATCGCTTTTCAGTCCACTTGGTCATCCTTTCCAAATCCTTATTCAGACTCCTCCTCATCACTCCTGCACTTATCCTTATGTCATCATTGAAAAGGTTGATCCCATTCTCTTTTCCTTCAGATATTTCTGGAATGATCACACTGAAAAATAATGGATCTAATATTGGAACCTTAGTGGTCTACTTTTCACTTTCCTTATGACATTGTCCTTCTCACTACAGCCCTTTGTGTCCTACCATTCAAACACATAGCACTACAATTCTTTAGCCTTGACTCTGTCCAAAACTACTCCTGTCTTCCTACCGTCTGCTTGTGCAGGACTGAATCAAAGGCCTTGGTGATGTCCAAGTAAGTCTTGTCTATGGGTACTTCCATGTCAGGTTTTCTTGTCACCTGGTTATAAAAACAGCTCAGTTTTGACCGGTATCTTACCTTGGTCATGAAGGTAGGTCGGTTGTTTTCCTATAGATTGAAGTCCTATCTATGTATTTCCTTTGGTTGCTTGTCTGTCTTTTTGTCTTTCTGTATATTTATTTTATTTTATTTATTTATTTATTTATTTTACATTTGTTTACAGGGAAAGTCCAACTGGAACAAGGTCCTTTTACAGCGGAGGCCCGAGGAGAAAAGCTCCATAACATAATGGTACAATTACAACAAATGGCAAAAAAAAATTTCTGTACAGAGGCATATATACAATCAGAGCTCTATATCTTTATATGACAACACAATCCACGAATGACAGAAAATGTATATACAGTGGCATATATACAGTCTAGGAAATTTTTTGTACCTTAGTTTGATTTGAGCAGGCTTGGTATATAGATAGCAAAAATTTGAATTCCCTATTGGTAGCACAAAGCATAGAAATGAAGGAATGGAATCTGGAAAATAATGCTATTTGGGAGATATGTCATAGCATGAGAAATAGTTTGTAGGATAGTAGTTCCTGATAGGGAGTACAGAATAGCTGAGGTAAGCAGAGGAGATGAGGTGTGGCAAGTTAGGAGGAGAGCAGAAAAGATTTTATGTGATACAGGGACAGAGCCATGATTGCAAGAGGTGTGACTTTAATGATTTCTTAAAAAGTGAGATGAATGGTGCAGATGAGATACTTTGAGGGAGGTTATTCCATTCCCTAGCAATGGTGTGGGAGAACAGACTTTTCCCTGCAGTGTTATTGGCTTTGGTTATGCAGAGCAGGGTTTTGTTGGATAAGCGTAGAGGGCGATGTACAGAATATTGGTTTAGAAGTTGGTTTAGGGCTGGGGTTTTCAGAGGGTTCCTTATTATGTTGAAGATGAGGACTAATTGTTGATAGCTAAATAGCTGAGGGAGTTTTTACCACTGTAGTTGCTTCAGGGCAAGACAGTGATGACTTCTAAAAGTGGAGTTGTTAGCGAATTTTGCAATTTTATTGTAACATGACTCTAGTTTGTTTAGGTCTGTTTTCCTGATATGAATTAGGATTGGTGATGCATACATTAGGGTAGACAAGAGGTGGGTTTGAGCTAAGGACATTCTAGCTTGGTCCAATAGGAACTGTTTGTGTTTGTATAGGGTTTCTAGTTTCTTATGTACCTCTGTGATGGTTTGTGAGATATGGACATTAAAGTTTAGATTGTTATCTATTTCAACCCCGAGCAGCTTAGTGTGAGGGGAGGGGAAGATTGTGGTCCCGTTTTTGGAGGTGATAGTGAAGGTAGGAGATGTGGATTTAGATTTATTGGGGGTAAAAAGGAGTAATTTAGTCTTGTTGAAGTTTAGAATGAGTTGGATATCGGTAATCCATTGTTCCATGGAGTAGAAGGATTCTTGGGTAAGCTTTTGAAGAGTGGTTATGGATGGGGCTGAGCAGATTAGGGTGGAGTCATCTGCGTACTATATAAGTGATGCATGCAGGGTGGAAGTATGTAGTTTGTTAGTAAAAATGGTGAATAGTAGAGGACCCAGTATTGATCCTTGTGGGACACCTATAGTAGTTGGTAATAGAGGTTATAGTGTACTTTGCCATTTAACTGATTGTTTTCTGTCAGAGAGATAGCTTCTAAACCATGAAGTAGTAGAGGGGGTGAATGATAAGGCTGACAGAGTGTCTAAGAGTAGGTTATGGGAGACCATATCAAATGCTTTTGATACATTTAGGAATATGGCTGAGAAGAATTTGTTGTCATTTCTTAGATGGTTAATCTGATTGGTAAAGGAGAGTAGAGCAGTGGTTGTGCTATGGTTTGTGCAGAAACCATGTTGTGTGGGGGAGAGGAGGTTATGTGAGGATAAGAAGTGCATTACCTGGGTGTGAATACATTTCTCCAGAAGCTTGGAAATGGGGGGTAAGATAGCAATTGGCCAGTAGTTTGATAGTTCATAGGAATTTCCACCTTTGTGAAGAATTATATGTGACACTTTCCATAGATGGGGTACGTAGGTTTCTTGTATAGAGCAGTTTATAAGAAGTGAGACAGGGTAGGCTAGTGATTCTGCAACTAGTTTTAGAAAATTAGTGGGTAAACCATCTGCTGCTATTGTGGTGGGTTTTAGTTTAGAGAGTATCTTTTTAACTGAAGAGGTTGGTACAGGTGAGAGTGTGAAGGTGGGTATGTTAGTTTGTTCTACAGTTGGGGTGATTTTGGTGTTCTTGTTGGATAGTTGGATAGATGGTGCGAGGATAGATTCTGTGAAGTGGTGGTTGACTTCTGAAACTATGCTATCACTATCAGAATTGTTGTTGGGAGATGGGGCGGTGGTTTTGCCTGGTTTTAGAAGGGTGTTGATGGCCTGCCAGAACTTTTGGGGGTTTCTAGAGTGCTTGTTTTGAATGTCTAAGAAGTAGTTCTTTTTATCTAGTTTTGTTTGGGTTTTGGCCTTATTTCGTAGTTCTTGATATTTCTGTCTGTCTTGGATAGTGTTATTCTTTTTCTAGGTTTTCCAGGCATTGTCTCTGGCTTTTATTAAGGCTTTTGTTGCCCTATTTAGCCATGGGGCATAGTTAACTTTAGTCCTGAGTTTCCTGATGGGAGCTAGCATATTTAGTACATTCATAAAAGTAGTATTAAAAAAATCAACTGCCTGATCTAAAGGTAGTGTTTTAGTGGATTCCAGTCCTGTTGCTGGAGCATGCTGTTAAGAGTTTGTGGATTGACTTTGTGCTCGTCCCTAGTCTCCTTAAACAGCATGGGTCTGGGCATTTTTGCCTGTTTACGAAGGAGGAATGTGGGACAGTGGTCACTCAGTGTATCAGGTAAGCAGCTCACATGATAATTTTCTGTGGGGATATTAACTAGTGTCCAATCTAGAATGGAGGTTCTATTGGATTTTTTTGTCTACTCTGGTGGGTTCTTGGATTAGTTGTGAGAATCCAAATAAGTTAATATGGTTTGAGGGGTTGTTTGAGTTGCAGGCTAGCCAGTATATGTTTTTGTTTGTTTATTATCTGGGGGAAGCCCATTTTCAGTTGAGTTATAGGGATTACAATTCCAAGGAGTGAATATAACTGATGAGAAAGTTTCAATTATACTACGCCATGAACAACTTGAAAACTTCCAAAGTACTATTACATAAATAAGATGGGACTTACAGATATGAGCACACAGGAACATGAATCTAATGATGTAATACATTAAACTGTACTCTAAGGAAGTAACCAGCTTTTACCAAAGGATTCTTTCCATAACAATCCTTGCCAGTGCTTTTAGGTTAACAGACTAGTATCATGCTTCTGTCTTCCATTCACAGACTTCCACAATGATCAGTGATCTACTGAAAGCTGTTTAAAGGGATCTGCCAGTACACTGGACAGATTCCTGAGGACCCTTGGAGGCTGGCCATCTCATCTCTCTACTTAATTGTCCCATACAGAAGTCAATTCCTCCTCACACTGCCCACACTGTTCTGCCATCCTTGCTGCATGTCACCATCCATTGCTTTCTTTTATAAAGACTGAAGCAAAGCATTAAATAAGCAACATTTTTGCTCAGGGTGGCTAAGTATGTTAATTCCTTCCATCACTCTTCTATATTCTGTCGTTACCTTCACCTCATGAGCTCTTGTACCTACCCCCTTTCAGCTTGTGCCTTTGTTGCCCTCATCTTCTTTGTTGCTTTCTGCTTGCTTCCTTGTACTGTCCGTCCTCTATCCCTGCACCAGTTCATGTTCACCTTTTGTTTACTATATTTTGCTCCAATCACCAGCAACCCTTTCCTCTGAATCCATATTAACACTCTCCTCTGTTTGCCTTTGTTGCCTTTTCAAAAAATATCTTTCCATAGTCATAACTGCAGCCTGCATAACCCATTCCCATAGTTTGACCGTCTCCCCAAATCCTCAAAGTCCACTTCCCTAAAACCTCTCACTGTCATCTTTGTCATGATGCTCTTACCCTTCCTCCCATTCTGAAGCACACAGTATCATGGTCATTGATGACTAATGCCACCTTTTCAAGGACACCCATGACCCCTTCTATGATGGTTTGGTCCATATTCAGATTTTTTTTTTTACTTTATGGTACAGTCAGGCTTAGAAAATCATAATTACAGTATATCATGAAAAAGGTGAACACTTTCAAAGTACTAAGATAAGTAAGATGGGAGATAGATATATTAGCACACAGGAACATGAAACTAATCATGTAATATATTAAACTGTGCTCTAAGTAAGTAATGGTTCATGAATTCAATCAATTCCAGTCTCTCTGTCTCTACCCTCAAATTCAGATTCTTCCAGTTTGCTCCTGGCATTTTAATTTCTCTCAACACTATAACATTTTCCTCCTACCTATATGAAATGTTCCTTTATTCTGTCCTCCAGTGTTTTGTACTTCATCTTTCATCTGTCTACAGGTGAATATACTGTACTGATCCAACAGCATTCCTCTCTTCCTCTACCTTAATCGGCTTATTGTGTAACACATGACCTGACCATACATGCTTGGGGTTGTGGTGCTTCTCCTTTGTCACCGCATATTGGATGCCTTTTTCATGTAGATTGCTATTCCACCTCCATCCCTGCCTTCTCTGTTATTCCTAAACAACAGTTACCCAGCATCTTACCCATTTTATCAGTGGTCAGTGCTTCTGTGATACAAGGAGTACCTGCCCTTCCCTTCTACATTACTGCCTGCATCTTCTCCATCTTTCTACTAAGACTGAGCCTGTAATAATATTACTTAGCCATGATCCAAGTCACCCATATTTGTTCCGCTGCTACATTCTGTATCATTTTGTTTGCCATTCTTCTGCTGCCTGAGTACCCAAACTTTTCTATATCTTTGATACCTTCCCTCCTTCCATCTTGGTTTAAAAGTTGCAGTAATTGAGATGTTCCTTTATAGTCCAGCTCTGAGCAATGCTGCCACCTTTGCTCTAAAATGGAGTTTGTCAGTACCATGTAGTTAAACTACTTTACAGGTCTTCCCACATCCTTCTAACAGTGCAAAGCCATACTCCCTTGGTGGCTGCTAAAGACAGGCATTAACCTCTCTTTTCCTCATTGTGCTAGCTGGCAACACAGGTAACACTTCT
Source organism: Protopterus annectens (assembly GCF_019279795.1). NCBI lineage: Eukaryota > Metazoa > Chordata > Ceratodontiformes > Protopteridae > Protopterus > Protopterus annectens. Next base: position 66,818,632 of record NC_056727.1, on the reverse strand, counting down.
TAAAATGTTACTTCAAACACCTAACCTGCATCTTTCTTCCATCTCATTATTCCTGCTTGCTACATCATTAACTGTCTCTTCTGATAGGTCATTGGTGTATAATTTCACTATAACATGCATCCGCACCTCCTTCTCTGTCTTAGTCTGAGCCCTGAGACTGGTTTGACTGTAACCTGACCCACACTTTCTCCCATGCAGAGACTGCTAATCCCCTTCGTTACTGAGTCTCTAATAACCAAAATCATTTTGTCTTTTCCCACACTAGGCCTTGTGTCCTTCACTTCCTGGCCGATGAAGCTATCGCTCCTATCTGTAAACACTTTCCATCCAGTTCCAGCACCCCAGCCCTCTTCACTATCTGTGCAAGCTGCCTCACTCCTTATGATACTGTTGATCCATATCCCTCCCTTCAACATTCCTCTTACCAACTCTTTCCATAGTTCAGTCTCAGTCACTTTCTGTCCTTCCCACCTGGCTGAGTGCCTCTCACTAACCACTTCCTTCCTACTTTCTTAGTCATGTTGGCTTCTGTACATCTATTTCTGCCTTTGCCTTCATGTGATCACCTGTCACCTATGTGTGCACCTGTCCCACCATCTTACCTTCCTTCACCTTGACCTCTTTTTCATGGCCAAATCACTTCTCTGTACTCCTCTCATAACACCTGCCCATTTCCTCTTATCGTGTATCTGTCTCCTGTCACATTCTTCTCTACTCCAGCCTAAATACTGGCCTCAGTAAACAACAAAAACCCACAACTCATTGCTAAAACTGTTTAATTATTCCATTGTCTTAAAACACCAAAGATTTCATCAGATAAAGAAATAATAAAACCAGATGCTATAAAGTATTTAAAAATTACATGGCGTCATTAAATTTTCAATCTCTTAAAGTGCTAAGTGCATTGCAATGTATTAAAGTGTTGTTAAGGTAAATTCTGGCCTCTTCTTACCTACTTTTCCTTTCTAGTCCTCTTCTGCCGATTTTTCCTTGCTAACTACACTACTATCACTTTTTGTTCTCATGTTCGCCTCTAAAAGTCTATAATTCCCTTGCAGACCACATATCCTCTACCAGCCCCTCAATCCTCAAGACAAAACGCTGTTCCAGATGCTGAGTACATCACTCACTGCATCTCTTCTTACTCAGCCCACTCCTTTCTGTCCCAACTGCCCCAGTGTAACTAGAGCTTATGGAGCCAAAATGAGATGAAGCTGAGCAATTAAACCACAGGAATAACCAAACCAGGTGGCTAAAATGTTATTAGCTGAACTAAAACCAAGTATTGGATAACATTGGAAAAGGAGATTTCCAGGTATACAATTTACACAAAAGGAATTTTTTAGAAAAATGTTGTTTACTGAGTGCTTTCATTGTGTGCAAGGACTTCATCAGAATAAAACCACCCCACCCCTTCAGTTCCTTTTAAATACAATTTTAGCTTGTTAAGAAGAATTAAGAATAATACGTCACATGATTCAATCAATAAAATCGAATATTTCTATTAAATTAATTACTTATTGCTGTGCTTATTTTAAGCATAGTTCTTCTTTCAATGAACATCTTTATTAAATTATCACATATGATATAGGCAATCTTATATTTATATAAACGATAAACAAACAACACTGACACCACTTTAGTTGCAAACATTATACATCACAGACACCACTGAAACATAATTCTTTAAGGTTTTATTGATTGATTTATGCAACCTTTTCCAATGTTATCCTATACTTGGTTTTAAACCACAGGAAAAAAATAGGGAGCATAACAAAGTTTTCTATGTTTCTGAATTGCACTTGTCGTTTCTTTGTAATTGCCTGTCACCACTGTACTACACTGCATGCCTCTTTCCCTTTTGTATAATATTTGATGCAGCTATTCATCCACACATCAGGCTATGTAGGCATGCACCAAGGTTATGCAGCTACATATCCACGTGTAAGGCTATGTAGGCATGCACCAAGGTGATGCAGCTATACGTCCATACATAAGGCTATGTAGGCATACATCAAGGTGATTCAGGTATACATCCACGCATAAGGCTATGTAGATATTCAACAAGTTGATGCAGCTATACATCCACACATAAGGCTATGTAGGGATGTGCCAAAGGGATGCAGCTGTACAGCCACACATAAGGTTTTGTCCACATCTGAAGTGCGCATTGCTGGTCTGCTGTGTAAGCTGTCCTTAATGAGGTGCAACCACCCATGCACTTTCTGTGATGCAGAGGAGATTATGCTGTACTGTTGCACATTCTGACAATAGTGTTTGATACCCCCATCTGCAAGTACCTTTTTTGTTGATAAATGGAGAGTATACAGTGTTGATTTGATGTGTTCACTAATTATAATGCTAGACCCTTTGTATGTGTGTTTTGTGTGTTGAAAGAATGAAAGACACACAGTGATGCAGTGTTGTGCATCCTCATAATAATGTCTCCTCCCACACCCAAGTGACAAGTGTGGTAGATAAATGCAAGGACTAAAGTGCAACTCTGTTGTATATCCTGTGCTATTCATTCCATTTTGATGTGCACTGAACAGTAACTGACAAATACACAATTCACTTTCTGAGCTATGTGACTGTCAATATAGGATCCAGTTCATGAGCACTACAATGAGTATTATGTAGAAGGGATGTTGACTCTGAATAAAGTCACCTATCTTTTTTATAATATTTCAAGGGTGGAGTGGATGAGAACAACAATAGAGAGAAGAAAAATATATTTAGAAATTACATTACATAATTAGATAATTTATACCCCGTAGGATAATGTAATGAGATAAGAATGTCCATCATACCTGTGCTTTGGCTCTCCCTGTGTCCACTTGTAGGGTTTGTTACCAAGTTCACCACCTATGCAGTACCACCTGTTCCATTCAATAAAATAGGCACTTCAGCCTAGCAAGTCTTATGAAGTTATGAAAATGATAAAAAGCTGTATACTCTGCCTTCTGTGCTGATGGTGGTTGTTAAGTGCAGACCTTCTTGTAAGGATATCATGAGCTGCCATGGGGCTGATTGTAGACCTTCTAGTAAGGATATAGTGAGCTACTATGAGGATGATCCTTTTAATAGAAATCACTGAGGACTACTAAAGGCTGTGGTGGTGGTGCTGCGGTAGCATTGTCGCCTCACAGTTAGACGTTGCCCGTTCGATTCTCAGAGCGTCTTCTGTGTGGCGACATGCGTGAACGGGCGTTCCTTCATTGAAGGTTGTGCGTTAGGCCCGGCAAGCCAGCACGTAAAACTCGACTGCCAATCATTAGCGGACCAGAGTTCCGCTGTGGCGACTCCTAACCGGGAAAAGCTGAAAGACACAAACACAAACAAACAAACTGAGGACTACTAAAGGGGTATCTGTTCATTCAATGTTGTTATTCAGTGGAAACACTTCACATGGGAATATGAACTTGCCAATCAGAAATGTCTCTCTTCTTCAAGCAGAAATATAAATGTCTCTATCAAAATTTATCCCTGGTTTGGCATCTATGTCTCTAATGGACACACTCAAACTATAAATAGTTCAACTCCCAGCCACCTTCTTGTAAATGTTTCATCTCCCAAGCCCAAGCTTACACTTACCAAGGGTGCCAGAACTTGTCAGAGATTTAGGATGCATGGCTAGGCTTAAAAAGACCCTTGTGGTCGTTAGCCTAGTAAACACCAATGAACCTGTAAAGCTGAGACTAAAGATAATTATGGCACTACTGATACAAAAGGCAGTTAGTCTGAATGTATGCCTAAGAAACACAGAACAAGCAGAATGGAGCAGCACCCAGGCTAGTGTCATATAAAGGTCACTGGCAGTCTGACAAGTGTACCTCTATTACCAGCAATTTAATGGTCACACAGAAAGGATTGTTAGGGGATGAAAACAGCAACAATGTTTATGTCACTGCAGAGCAGAGTAAGTGATAAACTATGGCTTGAACTGATGGGTGTCTGATCTATGAATGCTCAAGAAAACAGCAAATGCATTTTCTAGGGAAATGACATAAAATGGAATTAGTATCAACAGAATAACACAAACAGCTGGCAGAAGAAATGGAGATACCCAGTATTTCATTTTAATTTATATTCTCTACTTCCTGTTATGCTTTACAAAATAAAAGTAATATGTCATAACATACATTTTAACATTTAAATCACATGCAGCTATTCTTTAAGTACCATGATAAACCGTCAAGAGAGCTTTCATTCTGAGCATTTCACATGAAAGAATTTTCACAGGAGTGAGCCAGTTTCTTTGATAAAAATGTACAGTAAACTCCCAATTATCCAAACTCCTGGGGACATCTGAAAGGACTAAATAATTGAGTGTCCAGATAAATGGAATTGCTAATTAGTGTTTACTGTATTTCTTAAAGGACAACTATCATTTATCTGAAATCACTCAGCAGTTTATTGACTAGGTGTACTTAAATGCAAGCTGCACATTTAGAAAGAGATTATATTTTATTTTCCTTCATTTTAGATGGCAACATAGATTAACACTTGCTTCTTTAAGTCCAGTGAAATGTTTATGACTTGCCCTGGTTTGAAAGACTTCAGTCACCTACAACTTAAAAACAATGTAGCCTGGCATAGGCTCAATGCTCTGCTGGGAATTTTAGTACACAGTGCCATCCCCAAGTATTTTTAATTACTTCTTACTGAGGCATTTTTTCCTTTAAGGAAAATAGATTACAAACATTACAATGCCACACTTTCACACATTATATAAAGATTAGTACTGAAGAAGCTTTCTAATAGGTGATGCCACGCATTCTAATCTAATACCATTTAAGTAAGCTGGTAATTATCTCAGAGGGTTATTTCTATTAGATACACATCTGCTAAATTCATGCTGTTTAGATCAATGTGTTTTTTCTGTAACCTAGAAAACAATAAGTCTTCAAGCATATTTGTAGTTAGCCAACTCAAGCTATAAAAAAAATATCTAGCAGTCATTTATAAACATGGCAATCCTTCTTTGATCTTATGTTTTCACTTGGATGTCCAAAATGACCCTAAATCTAATATAGGGGATTAGGCAGGTATTGAGCAAACCATGTTAAGAATGTTAACCAGCTGTGAGAATCAGCCATATATATATATATATATATATATATATATATATATATATATATATATGGATCTATGTCAGATGATCATACTTTCAGAAGAAAAGTGTAAACCTTCGAGTTTTCAAAAACTTGATCATATGGTCAATACCATATGAATTTCGAGTTTCTGAAAACTCAATCAACTGATAGGGATCCATATATATATATATATATATATATATATATATATATATATATATATATATATATTTATATACATCTGTATATATATATATATATATATATATATATATATATATATATATATATATTTATATTTATATATATATATGTGCATTAGTTCATCCATTATTTAGTATAAGCGCAACCTAGACCATTGAGTGGGGAACAGGAAATTTACATCAGGCCTGGCACCCATATCTCTTATGAACAGAGGTAGCTTATAAATGCCTGGCCCTCAATGTCTTATTTGGATAAAGGACATCATTACTCTTTCAGTAAAACCTGGTTAGGCGTAGAAAGGCACCCCCCCCCCAGGTCATTAGCCTAGTAACAGTCTATGAATCTATTAAGTGCACAGTGGTATTGTCGTGGGGAAAAGATTGCCAAGCTAGAGGTAAAGCATCACAGCAAGCATACTTAAATCTCAATGCTTACTGGATAAGAAAGAACTTAAACAGAGAGCTATGCTGAATTTCTTTCTCCAATGTAAGATACAGAAAGGGACATTTTTAATTTTAATGCTCACAGCCCCCATGCAAGTTAATATTATGTGCAACCATTGTATTATTTGAAAATACGTTTTGTCTGGTATATCTGTAAAGAGACTGCCTGATACAAGCTAGCAGTTAGATTAGGTTACAACAGTCTTTAATTCATTTAAAAGTGAAACAAGTTTTATCACATCTCCACAGAGAATATGGGGACAGATACCAAGAGAGTTTGCACTCAGGCCAAGACCCTGCCTTGATCTCATGATAGTTTCTCAAATTTATGTGATTCCAAGAGCAAGGCTTCTGCATTTCCCTAAACTACATAAGCAAAAGAGAAAATTAACATTCCCTCATGGGTGGGCCCAGACTTTTATCCCATTTCCAAAATAATCAAAACAACGGGTGCCTCAAACTCCAGCAGGTGTGCCTATATGCATGAACTTGCTCAGTCAGTTATCTGCTCAGAGAGCTGAATTGATGGCACAGAGGCAGGGCATCCACCTGTGCAGCTGGTGACCTGAGGTTGGCAACAGGCCTAGGCCCCTATTAGGGCCACCGGGACGATGGACTAGAATGAAGTCACTGACAGCCTGCTCTCCTATTCTGAAGGGAAGATTCAGGGAGACCCACTACCCCTGTGTCTTCTGGTGAAACCCAGAGGCCCTGTAACCCCACACTTGAAGGGGAGGGGAGTGGCAGATGTCCTGGCATCATTGCATATTGCTTCTTTGAGGAAAGCACTGTTGCCAACTGCTGCCACAGGATTATGGCTCTCAGCTTCCAGTCCATGGCTCCACATTGCGTCCTTATTCCCCAGCTCAAGGAATTTCAATAAAAAGCCAACTTCTTATTAATGTTGGCAGCTAACCAGGTGAGGGGACACATCCAAGATTAACTAGCAAGGAGCTATTAAGGTAGACGGGAGAGTAGATAGAATATGATGGAACATAGCTGGTAGGATAGTGGTAGGATGGGTACTGAGATATTAAACAAAATATGCTTAAGCTAGTAATTGCAATGGTAAATTTTTGGAATCTCTCAGAGGAATGTGCGGTTGAGGTGCAATTTTTTATAGTAGACAATTTTTTGTGGGAGGAGTTGAGATTGAAATCTTTTATCCAGGCTGAACCTGAAATTGGTCAGTTGTGATCAGTGTTCTACCCTGGATAAGCAATTTAAATGAAAATAAAATAAATTGAAATAAGTAAATTCGCGAGAGTCTTAAGGCAGCAGTTGACTCCTGTGTTTACTGCCATTGTTGCTAAAAAATAGATGAGATATTTCTTCCTTTCATAACAATCTGTTTATAGCAGATTGTATTATCCTGTCTTTTACACCCCCCAATATACCAACTCCGAGACCGCACTTCAGTGCTGAAAATGGCAATGTACCGAAGAGGCCAAGCAAATTCTTTCCCAGGGAAAGGATTCGCTTAACAGCCACTTCGATATTTTAGGTTCATAGGTTCATAGGTTCATAGGTTCATACTAGGCTATCTGCCCAAGGGCATTTATAAGCCTAGCCCATAGTTATTTGGCTTTCGCCACCCCTTTAGTTTGAATAAAACTATGCCTATTATTTTGCTGTGCCTCTGTCAAGCAGTGACACTGAAGTAATCCCTGGGGTATATCTGCGATCCCCCAACCATTGGTCAAGATTCCTCTTGAACAAGGCCAGCGAGGTGCTCTGCCTCACATGTACCGGGATTTTGTTCCACAGCATAGGGAGTCTCTGGGTGATGAATCTGTCCCTCCAGCATGTTCTATTAATAACCGTGTCAAGGTTTAAGTCTCCCGCCTTGTGGTTCTGAGGGATCTAGATTTTTGAGGTGAAGCATATTCATCAAATCAGGGTTTGACATGGCCTTATATGTCAGGCACAGGTCACCTCTGAGCAAGCGGTATGAGACTGAATAGAGCTGGAGTTCTTTCAGTCGGGCAGCATAAGACATATTTTGAGACCCTTTATCCTTTTGGTGAGGAACTTTTGGGGCCTTTCCAGCTGCTGCAGGTGTCTGGTCAGATACATTCCGAATGGGGCATTGTACTCAATCATAGGTCTAATGAGTGATGAGTACAGGGGCAATGACCTCCCTTGATCTAGATGTGAATCCCTTCATGATCAGGTGGGCAATGTAGAAGGTTTTCCTAACTACTTTAGCAACATGAGTGTCAAACGAAAGGCTACTGTCAACCTGGGTCCCCAGATACCTGATGACTTCTTCTGTGCTCAGTGGATTGCCACCTATATGGTAGCTAGGGGTAACCTTGTTTTTCCCGAAGGGTATGACTATGCATTTCTTGGCATTTAACTTTAGGCCATGGCTCTGGCACCAGTTATCCGTTTCTGTGAGGCCCTTCTGAAGGATATCTGTGTCAGATGTGTTTTCGACTATGGCCCAGTTTGCAGTCATCTGCAAACTTTGTCAGCCATAACCCTCCTGTGTTTGCTTGTACTTCAGAAAAGTAGATGCCGAACAAGAGTGGACCCAGGACTGAGCCCTGTGGGACACCACTTGTGACAGGCTTTGAGTCTGACATGGCTCCAGCAACTCTGACCCTGTGGGTTCTGTCACTTAGCCAGTTTGCAACCCATCTTGTGATGTATGGGTTTACATTCAAGCTGATGAGTTTTTGATGATACCTGAGTGGGGTATTGTGTCGAAGGCCTTTGCCAGGTCAAGGTAGGCTGTATGGACTGCCTTTCCCTCATCAATGGCCTTGGTGACTGTCTCAAAAGTCAACCAAGTTTAAAAGGCATGATC
>NC_056727.1:66747577-66805077 GCF_019279795.1 Protopterus annectens | reverse complement strand
TGAAAGGATAAAGAATATATTAAGCTAATATAAGACTGTCAGGGGCGACTAGGAAAAAAAAGGGAAGATGACATGAAAGTAGAAGGGGAATATATGAAATAAATAACGTAAAAATAAAAGATAAAATTCATAGGTAAAGGTTTTTTTGAAAGGTACAAAAAGATGTGACTCCATTTTTGGGAATAGAAACAAGGTATGAGAATGAGAAATGTTCTTTTATTAGATGATGGAGGAATAACAAGATATAGGTAGGAATATCTAACGCAGCTATTAAACAAATATGTTACAAGATGTATAATGTATAATGAAGAATGCAATAACAAGGAAGATTTGAATATAAGAAAGATAAAATACAGAAAGAAAGTCTAGAAAAAAAAGTAGGAATGTGAAACTGTTTTGAAAAGTGTAAATGAAAGTGGTGCACTAAATTTAGATGGATTAAGTTATGTACTTTATAAAGAAATAAATAATAAAGAAAAGACTGTCATTGTAATAAATGAATGGATTTGTGAAGGACTAAGAGGTGAGGAAATACGTGATGGAATTTTTAAACATGGAAGAAAGGGAACAAAAAAGATGCAAAAAATCGGAAACAAATAACTTCGTAAAATACTCCTGAAAATTTAGCAGAAAAGATTTCAGGTGGTTATAAATTCCATTTTATATGACAATGTTTATGCTATGTAGGTAAAGCAAGTAAAGGAGTTGATAAAAGAAGCAACAGATAGCACAGTGACAGAAAACAGAGAAGAGAAAATGATGTTGTCATATGTTTAAGGCGTTTAACAGCATAAAGAATTTCTGGCCTGAGCAAATTATGACGAGCTATATATTGGAGGAAAACTATAAATCTCTTAGAATCAGTATACAAAAATTACACAGGTAAGAGTCACGATAAACTTATAGATAAGAAATAAAAATGGAAAAGGGGGTAAATCAAGAATGTGTCAAGAATGGGGTGGTTTTCAGATTGGCAATGAATGTGGAGATAAGAAAATAAATTAACACATTAAGAAAAGGAATATGAGATAATAGATGGTGTTAAAGTACCACTCCTCACATTTTATACAAATAACTTGATTAGAATAATGAAAAAATATTGATTTAATGAAAGACATTATAACGGAAGTGGATATACAATTAAAGAAGATAGGATAGAAGTTAAATAATAAAATATCAAGTTTTGGGAATGCTGTAAGGACAGGTAGGTTATATTTTACTATGAATGAAATATGCAACTTTTGTTGCATGGAGCACTATAATTACACTCTGAAATCAGGAAAAAGATAAATTATAAAGTACATACGTAGTGAGAAACCCAAACTTAACAGTGCTGGGAAGGTCACAAGCGTGATCCACAGCATCAGCACAGGATGGTGGGCTCCATGAGCCTGAATGTTGAGATGTGTTGAGAATGCTGTAAGTATGAACATCCCATCTGTATAGATAGAAACAAAGCCCTATAGTGCCCTCAGTGCTGGATGATAGTATGGATGCAATGGATCTGTGGCTTCTAGATGGCCATATGTGGCACCTACAATGTGCAGATTCCATACACCACTTGCCAGTATTACTGCACATCTGGGCCATGCACTCTTGCAGGTCATCATGTAGACCACATACTGCCCCAATCAGCTCAGCTATGGCTGCATTGGTCCCTGCCCCACCTTCAGTCATGGTCTTGCAAAATCATTGTGTATTGATTAAAGAGACACCCAGCTCAGAAGGGAGGGGGGTACCCATGTCCTGGTCAGCTACCAGTACACCAATACTAGAAGCTAGTAGCAAGGAAGGGTGATTCATCTGCTTGAGATGAGAACTCTCCCTGGACTGATGTGATGGCCATTTCCTATCCTTGTGCGGTATTCTGGGTCTAAAGGGTAGGCTTGTACAGGTACAGAAGCTTTGTCCATGGAATGGGGTCATGATACAGCCATCACATTACGTGAGTCTATCACAGGTACCATGACCTCTGACTGTGCCAAAATTTGCCTGCCATCATCATTAAGTCCAGACAGTTTCATGACATCACGCAGACCTATATACATGGGGAGTTTCTGGAACACAAATCTGTCCCTTCAACAAACCCTACTGATGTCACAGACCAGGTTGAAGTCACCTATGCCGGTTACTCAAGAGGAGCTTGACATGTGGATATGCAACAGTCCCATCAAGGCGGGGTCTCAGATTGCTTAGTATGCCAGACAGAGATCACCTCTGAGGAGAGTGCATGAGACTGAGTAGAGGGAGAGGGCTTTTAGCCTATCTCTGTAGGGTATATATTTAAGACCCTGGATTCTCCTGGTGAGGAGCCTCTGTAGTCTCTCCATCTGTTGCATGTGCTTTGTGAGGTACATGCCGAAATGGGCATTGTACTCAATAATGGGTCTTATAAGGGAAGACTACAGGGATTTTATGACCTCCTTGTCCCTGGATAAGATACCCTTCCTAATGAGGAGGGCCATGTAGAAAGCTTTCTGCACAATGGAGGCAATATAGTAGTCAAAATTCAGTTCAGTATCACCCTGGGTGCCGAAGTCCCTCACGACTGATTGCCTACTTAGGACCTTGTTATTATGTAGTAACTTGTGAGGATGCCTTTCTCTCCAAAGAGGATGATGATGCATTTTTTGACATTCAGTTTAAGGCCATGTTTCTGGCACTAGTCATTTGTTTGGGTGAGACCCTCTTGGAGGATGTCTACATCACTAGGGGAATTGATGACAGTGACCAGCTTGCAGTCATCTGCAAACTTGGTTAATCATAGCCCACTGGTTTTAACCTGCACCTCAGAAAAGTATATCCCAAACAACAGAGGCCCCAAGACAGATCCCTGGGGTACAGCTCAGTCTACTGCTTGAGGTGGCTTCCCCAATTTTGACTAGATGGGTTCTATCAGTGAGCCAATTTGCTATGCATCTAGTAATATACAGATTGATGCCTAGTTGAGAGTGTTTATCTATTACACCTGAGTGGGGAATAGTATTGAAGGCTTTGGCCACATCAATGTAGGTGGTGTGCATCATCTTCCCCTTGTCCATGGCTTGGATGACTATCTCAAAGACATTGACCAAATCAGACATGACCTCTCCTTTATAAAACCAAACTGTGTGGGATCAAGTGTTTGGAGGTTGCCAATGTCCTTATTAATGAGGTCCGTGATATCCATTTCATGGCCTTGCAGATCAGGCTAGTTAGGCTGATGGGCCTATAATTTCCTGGATCCGTTGATCCTCCATCTTTGTGCAAAGGGATGACAGTGGCTGTCCTCCACTCAGCTGGGATGAAGCCAGTACTCAGACCTTTCCTCCTAATGGTGCTGCAAGTTCCTGTCTGAGTTCATGTAGGATTAAGCCTGGCATGTTATCAGGTCCCATGGAGGCTGTATTTTTTGCCTTTGAGAGGGCAGTGATGATTTGCTCCCTAGAGATAAGGGCAAGAGGGCAAGTCCTGGGGTTGTTCTGATTTGCTGGTGTGGAGACAGAGGGGTGAGGTTTTGGATGAACGTGTCTGCCAGCAGGTTGGCTATGTCTACAGCATTTGTGTATGGGGTGCCCTTGACCACCAGTTTTGAGCAGATCTGAGTGTTCCTTTGAGACTGTAGGCATATGTGAAGAAGACCTTATGACAGTCTTTAGTAGATGTGGCCAGTTTGGACTTGAAGTTTGCTTTGGAGGATTTCACTAGTGCTCTTATTTGCTTGTTCGGGCTAAGGTGAGATTGCATCCAATTAGGCACCTGCTCCTTCTTGGTCCTGGACAGCAAGTTTTTCCTTTTATTATAGAGTTTATTTATTACAGATGTCCACCAGACAGATTTATTCTCCCTTGAGGAGGAGGATTTTGATGTATCAGGTATTTCTGATCCCATGCAGCTATATAAATGCTCGTATAGTACTTTAGTGTAGGTTTGAACATATGTGCCAGTTCCTACAGAGGGGGAGGAGGCTGTGAAGCTGTTTATACCCTCCTTCAGGAGGACGTAAGCAGCTTTGGAGAAGTTTTTATGTTTGACCCTAGCAAGGGGGGGGGGTTTCAGTGGAGATGGTGATTTCGAAAGTGACCGCTTTGTGGTGGGATCTTACTAGGGAGGATGACACTGTAGGGATGCTGCAGTGGTTACTCATGTTGGTTAATACCAAGTCCAAGATATTATCACGTCTTGTGGGGGGTGTCAACCAGCTGGTCCAAGGCATTTGCATTGATGAAATGAAGGAATCTGTGGGCATTTATGTTCTGTCATGAGTAGTTCTTCCAATCCATGGCTGAATAGTTAAAGTTGCCCGGGATCAGGGTAAAAGGTTGAATCTTGATAGATTCGAAGAGGTCCAGATAGGTGGAGTTGACATGGTCATTCAAAGTTGGGGGCCTATGGCTAGCTATGATTTGAATAGGGATCTTGTCAATAGTTAACTGCACCTGGAGTGTCACCTGTGAGTCATACTGTTTTACCAGCCTGGAGGTGTGTATGTCTTTAATATGTATTGAAACTCCACCTCCTTTTGCTTTGCTGCCCACGGTTAGGGGTCTGAATGTATGATAGGATGAGTAACCTGGTATGGCTAGAGTGCTCTCCGCAGCTTTGAACCAGGTTTCTGTGCTTGCACAAATGTCAGCATCTTCCTGGGTTAAGAATGCTTCCAATGAGTGCAGTTTTATGTTTAGGCTCCTAGTGTTTAGCAGCATGACCTTTAATATGCTTTATGGCGAAATTTTCTTGTTGGTAGTTTTGACCGCATGACATTGCCTAAAAAGACACTATGGGGGAGGCAAGAGTCTTTGCCAGAAGCCTGAAGCCCAAGAGAGACAGATGCAGGCCATTTCTGGCAAAGCATCGTGGTCTGTCGATTATGTCCTCCCAGGCTGTCAGGTACTGGATTCCCCTTGGAATGACACCAGAAACTAAGCCAATTATTAAAGTCAGTCATTTTCTGTTTGTATTGAGGCATCATTCTAGGGACATACCTGCCTGGGGCACATATTCAGAGAGCTTGATCATGTCTCTTTTCATACAGTCTGGCGAGGTACTTCTCAAGTCATTCATGCCAACATGGACTATGACAGAGTCATAACAGTACCTGTTGTTGAGAGACTTGAATGCATGTGTGATATGGTGAATTGTGGCACCTGACAAACATCTAACTGTGACTTTTCCCTTATACAGCCTTGTGAAGGAAGCAATGGAGTCTCCTATGACTAATATGTTGAGTTTATGGTTAGGCCTTAGTGGCTGTGAGACACAGGTGTATGGACTATGTGTGATGTCTGGTGTGGTAGGCTGTGGAGTTTGCATGTGTTTCTACCTCAGATGTCTCGTTTGTTTGGGTATGTTTTTGTTGAGAACATCCACATCTGTGGGTGTGTGTTGTGTAGGTGTGGGTGGTGTTTGAGGTGTGGTGTTTGTGTTGACAGCCTTCTCAGTGCCAGATATACTGGCTTATGAAGAGAGAACATAGAATCTAGGTTCTTAATGTAATTACATCTCTCACAAATTGTGTTCCTAGGTGGTAGTAATAGATGGTTATCTATGTACATGAAGAAGTTGCTACACTCTCTCAGAATGCCCATATCAGTCAGACTGACAGGAGAAACCGTAGAAAATTGTCCCTCCATATTTGTCAGAATCTTTGGGAGAGAGGCCAGAAAGAGCTAAGGGAGTAATGGGTGGAAGGTCTAAGATGAGTACTTCTAGATGATCACACAAGTGCTACTAAGGGAAAATTTGAAGCTAGAATACCTCACAATGGGTTAAAAATAGTGCATCAGTGTGCAATGTGCAAACTAGCTCCAACATGTGGTTTAAATACCACAAAAAATAGAAGATTCTAGTAACACAGAAATTTAGCCAATCCTGCTAGCCCCTGCTCTCTTTACCAATCAGCTTGTGCCAGATAAGGTCCAGGCAGCCCTGGTACTCTCACTAGCAGAGAAGATAGGCCCCTACCAACACAAGATGGCTGCCAGAAACACAGAAGGCAAACACAAGATGACTGCCAGAAACACAGAAAGCAAAAACAAACAGCTCTGGATGCAGCAAACCAGTATCCAGAGTATGCTACTCAATTTAAGGGTTAAGAACACAGTAAAATGCACTGATTAACCATTTACAGGTAAAAACGGAAATCACAGCATGAAAAAATACAATTAAACAGTAATGTATTGCAGGAAATATCAATGAAGTACAGCTAAATAGTAATGAAATGCAGTTAATCAGTACATTTCTTTAAAACAGTGCAAATGCGATAAATTAGCTATAAGGCACAGATAAAAATGATAGGCAAGTGTAAATACAAAAAAATAAGTGAAAATAAATGAAAAATAATTTAGGTTAGTCTTGGAGCCTCAGGAATTTTGTAAACATCCCAGAGATGATGCACACTGGTTCAAACAAGCCATAAAGAATACAGGGTATCAGGTAGGTGTAGGCTAGAGAGAGAGTTGAGAGTCTTTGGTGAGGAATTTGTTAATTTTATACAACAATGCAAGTTTAGTGTGTGTTTCTGTGTTAATGGTAGTGTTGTTCAGAGATGAAATAGAAAAGTTAGATTTAAGATGAATAAGGGATTTTGGTAGGAATAGGAAAAAATTTTTTGGGGGGTTAAGAATGACTTGATTATCAATAAACTGGTTTTCTACTGAGTTGAACAAGTTCTGGGTTAAGCTGTGAAGGTCTAGGAGATTATCAGATATAGAAATTATTGTGGAATCATTGGTGGATTGAATTATGAGAACAGGATGTGTAGAAGGAGTGAAAATGTTAAATAATAGGGGACCTAATATGGTACATTGAGGAACTCCCATGCTGACGGGGTGGAAGGGAGAGAAGGAAGAGAGCCATTTGGTGGATTGCTGTCTGTTAGTGAGGTAGCTGAAGAACCATGTTATAGTAGGATTAGAGAGATTTAGCTCAATTTGGCAAGGAGCTTGGGATGAGAGGCCGTGAAAAATGTTTTAAAGATTGGGATGAGAGACCGTGTTAAATGTTTTAAAGATAATATATCTGCTGACCTCTTTAGACCCAACCATAGAGAATGTTTTAAAATATGAGAAGTCTAAGATGCCATCTTTGCTTAGTTTACCAGAAACATGCCAATGTCAACTGGGAAAAAAAATCAAATTAGAAGTAAATAAAGATCAGACAGCAACTGAATGCACTGAGAAATGAAAGAAAGAAAGAGTATAAGAAGGATCAGATAAGAAGAAAAAATGTGGAAAACCCATACATATAGTGGCAAGTGCAAAGTTCTCATGGAACAACCTTGTGCTGACCAAAATTTGACATAGGTATGGTTAAGGAGAGGTGATTTGAAACCAAATGATGAAAAATTAATAATGGCAGCCCAGGACAGTGGATTATGTACACTTTGGTTTAGAAAATCCATTGAATGGTGGGAGAAACACTCAAATGCAGGTTCTGTAAAACAAAATTGGAAATAGTTATATATCTTGTTGCCATGAAAGAGGGCCTATATATTGAAAGGCATAACAATATGACAAAACTGTTGCACTGAGAATTGTGCAAACACTACAATACAGAAGTAGCTGAGAAGCATTGTTAACATGGACCACAAAGCAATATTGAGAATGATAAAGTTATACCCATTATCAATACTTCAAAAAATAGATGAGAAAAAAACAAATATAGTAGTCCATTGAAAAAAGACAAAGGTAGCA
Organism: Protopterus annectens; assembly: GCF_019279795.1. Taxonomy (NCBI): domain Eukaryota; kingdom Metazoa; phylum Chordata; order Ceratodontiformes; family Protopteridae; genus Protopterus; species Protopterus annectens. The sequence goes on along the minus strand of NC_056727.1, from coordinate 66,797,404 downwards.
TTGACCATTGAAATTGCTAAACCCAATGATTACAGTGTCTTACATGCAGAGATACACACAAAGTCATAGAATACCAGGATTTGCAGACAGAAATGAGTGCAGTGTGGATGAAGAACAGACAATTCTGATAGTAGTAGGAGAAATGGGTCTCATAAAAAAGAATTTACAGTCATACTTAGATATGCCACTAATACATGTAACCCCATATGAATTACAGGAGGTAATTATTGGTGCACACATGAATGGGGTCCATTACTAGCGTGGTATTAGAAACACAAAATGCTTGGAGAAACAAAACTAGGAAACACAGAATTTCATATCGTTTGGCATATAATAGTTACTTTGCATCAAAGAAACCACCTTACAAGACATGCATATCACCACTGACTGTGACACAACACATCCATTGCATATGTCACCATCATGGCACAAACCATAGCAATTTATTTCCTAAGCAAATTGCTAGAGTACAAGACATGTCATTGTCCTGCCATGACATAAACCCCTATGCCTGTTATCATTACCACATGGTGTATAAACCTGCTCAGTGACACTCATTATCTCATCCCCCTATCCCAGCATAGTGTCATGTAGGTCATGCAGTTCAGCAAGCAATACACAAGCAAAGCATACTTACAAGCACATTAACAGGAAACGCACTCCCAAATATTCCCCTCTTTTCACTGATTGTGGATCTGACAGATTTTCTGCTTCTTTCTTTATTAACTTAGTCCGTAAATCAGTCTCTGGAAATCTTTTGTAGCTTGATGAGAAATGTAATAGATGCAGCTGCTTTAATCATAAAACTGAGGCTGTTAGCAGAGTCTTTCCTAAATCACATTCTTATCTCATTGTGCAATTCACTTGTGCTACACTAAGAGACTTGGCCAACCTTGTGCACTCATATCAGTACCTGTGAAGCACAGTGAGTATACGTGGGTGGATAAATGGCCCCAGAGGGGACATGGGAAAAACTATCATAGTATTATGTCCTGTAGGGTTGCTAAAGAGTAAAAATAATGACCTATTTAGGCACTGTAATGCAGCTATACTCTTTATATGCCATTGTTTGCACCCTAACATGATTGTGTCATGTCATGTATATTCTCACTCTGCAAATATGGCATTGTGACTTATCACACTAACCAGGTGCCTGAAGCTGTGCATCACATGCCAGCAGCAGTAACATGTCTGACTCTGAGAAAGCTATCATTCTTTCCTGTGTATTGTACCTTACTACAAGGCCATGGCTTTTGATCACACTGCTGGTGGCAGGACTTCCAGGTGGAGCACCAATGAAAGTACAGAGATCACCAGAAGCACCTGCTTGGAGACTGTTATGAGGATCCCCAGTATAAAGTGGATGACTGGCAAAGTCATGCTAGGACAGAGAATGCTGTTACTGGCATCAGATGCTTTGATAAGCAATGCTGGCACCACTATAGTGAAATGAGGAGGTGTTATCTTGTGCATCTTAACCAAGGAGAAGAAGACATCATGAGATGTACAGTAAGTATGCAGGGCTGATCACTGCCCTATTATTTCCAATATAGCTAAATGGGTCCTTACAGTGCATTTAATGAATGTGTTTTATATTTGTTGCTATTCTTTTTCAGCTCAGGAGCAGGTAGATGAGAACAAGCTCCTGCACCAGGGATAATCTAGCAGCTCTCCAGATACAGGGGTGAGTATGTTTGCAGTCATGTTATTATTTAGGCATATTGATCAACAATGAATTGCCTACTGTTACAACATGTACTGCTAACTGTGACACACCTATGTCACATTTTTATCTGCAGTCTGACTCAAACTATACATATATATATATATATATATATATATATATATATATATATGCATATATATACATATATATATATATATATATATATATACATATATATATATATATATATATATATATATATATATATATATATATATAGTTTACTATTAGAATGTTGAAGCAAACTCCATCAACTGTACTGTTGTCGACAGTAATATCGAAGACCAAAAGCCAACCTAGGAACGGTTTTAACATGGGTCAAGATATGTATTCAGTGTTACTGCCGAACTACAAACCTCTCCCCTATCTCAACCCATGTTAAAACCCATTCCTAGGTTGGCTTTTGGTTTTCGATATTACCATTTTCGAACTTCCGTGTTCGACAACAGTACAGTCGACGGAATTCGCTTCGACATTCTAATAGTAAACCATATATATATATATATATATATATATATATATATATACAGAGAGAGAGAGAACGAAGGAGAGAGAGCCTTGCCAACCCACATGCACACTCTACATGTTCAGGGGGTACTCACATTCCTTATTTATGGGTAGATATATGGCTTGGTACCTCAACCCTATGTGCAAAAATGGGAAAAGGGGTAATGGATGAATGGATGGATGGATGGATGGATGGATGGATGGATGGATGGATGGATGGATGGATGGATGCTTATATGGATCAGCCACCCTGTACAGCACACCCACTGCCACGCACTGCTGACATGCAGGGATGTTGACACATGCACATGCTGGGGACATTAACAAGGCCCAGGAGGATGCATGAAAGGGAAAGTGATCTGCATTTAATCATCTTAACTGTATGTAAGCCCATCATATGACTGTGCTGATGCCACCTCCACCCGGCATACTGCTGACATTTGTGCTTTACCCCAGTCTATCCCATGGTGCATAGCAAAGTACATTACAGCAGGTGTTAAGCACATAGTGACAGCTGCCTGTGTGCTGGCAACAGGTGCTTGTCTGCCTTTGGTACACCTCATTGGCAACCACATTCGACTGCAGAAGTACTAACTCTGTCCAAGTCCTTCACACAGATCTTTGTTCTTGCTCCATGCAACATGTCCACAGAGACATAACCACACACACACATTCCATGGCCTATTATGTTCAATATTAACATTGTGAGAGTTTAGCACCAATCCCCCAACCCTTGGCTACTTGTGCAATGCCACGGCACCCATCTACACATATTGTCCATTTGGGTTGTTTGACTTTTTATACCTAATTAGCAATATCAGACCTGACATAGTAGCATAATTAATAGCTGTTTACACCACCTATAGGTACCCATAGTCAGGATAGCAATTTTTTTTTTTGTTTTTGTTTTTTGTGCATATCTCTCGCTCTCTTTCTCTCAGTCTGTGTCTCTATCCTTTTCTTATATTATTTTTGGAGATTTTATATACACTTATATTGCTATTGTTTTGTGTAGCTTCTGCCACAGCTGTACCTGCAGTGGTTGCAGATCCACATTCAGATCCTTAAATCTCCCACTGGCTCACCATCTGCCTATCTGCTGGGTGACAGAGATCTTGCAGTTGCAGAAGTGACCTGGATGCATCCCCAGTGGCCTTTGGCAATCAATCATTGGATGAGGTTTGCTGTAGTTCTCTCTAGTGATGCTGCCAGAAGGTGATAATGTATTACCCAGAGGAGATGGAAGAGGTGATGAGGAAATTCATGAACTGCAGCTTGAATCCTGCATTGGGTAGAGGGTACCTGTAGAGGGTCTTGTGCTGCTAACAGAGTTACAGTGTGACGTGGCACTGATTTCTGCACTATCTGGGGCACAGCCCAGTGGAGAGGGCAGTCTCAATGTTGACTGACCTCTTCCTGATTCTAACTCAGGCAGCATAGTCAGAAGCTTTTTACCCACACTAATCTCCATCTATGTGTTCCCTTTCTTTGTGTGCTACTACCCTCCTCTGTTTATTATCCAGTCCTCACCATCAGCACTTGTCTTCCCTTATTTTGCATGTTATAACATCATTGTGATGCCCCCCCTTTGAGTCCACACCTCCCCTGTTGGTTTTTGTCTGTGTTTATTTTTGTTTATGTGCCCCTGGTTCTATACTTCTGCCCTTTCCATCTCCTGTGCTCCCCTTACATCCTTCCCCATCTTCCCTTCTTAGAAGATGAGTACCTATCACAAATATTTATACCCTCTCCTCCCACTCCCACCTCTTTCCTTCCCTGTGTCTTTGTGTATGTTTATTCAAGAAAAATGAACTTTGCAATTCTAAAAACCTTTCATTACAACAACAAAGCTTTCAGATTAAAAACTCCTTCCTCAGTGTAACTTAAACACAAATAAAAACACTTCATTAAGTAGTAACATCCCTAAAATCAAAAGACACAGCCCAGCCAGCCACAATGCACCATTAATTATTCAATTAACAGTATAAAAAGAACAAAATACATTGATAAAAATATGTATGCATATAAAAAAATGTTTATATGTAATTCTTATAAAACTCCTACTTCAAACATGTCTGCTTATATTTAAGTATAGGTTTGACACTAACCATCGTATTTATTCCAGGATGCACAATTTGCCTGCATGTGAACTATCCAATCATACTCCTTCAATACTGATCTATTGTTTCTATTGCCACCCCCAGGGTTTTTATTAAATGTCTCAATCACCCTGAAGGCAAATTCATGATGAGTACCATTTTCAACTAAATGCTTCGCTAAAGCGTTAGTCATTATACCCCTACTTATCTCAGATCTATACTCAATTATCCTTTTTTTTTTTAATTTTCTGGATGATTTTCCTATATAAAAACTTGTGCAGCTCTTGCAAGTAGTTAGTTCAAAAGAATGCAATGGCAGCGATTCACTATATTGGACTTGGTGTGGTCCCATGAGGACTGAGGATTTTATACATGCCTTCTTTTAAGAATGTGTATCCTGACCTCCTCAAAAAATGTCTGGAAATGAACTTAAAATTCAGTTTTGACTACATGACATTAATTAACCAATTTTTTTTTTAAATAGAGATGGATCTACAGGATGAAATAAACAAACTTGGGGGTGAGAGCTCTACTTTGCCTTTGTTTAAAGACTATGTTCCTATATATAATGAAATGCTGGAATGGCTGTGTGTATATGACTGTCAATTGGAGGGTACGAAGAATTGTAAATTAATGAGAGATATTAAAGACTTTCGATCTGGTAATATATATTCTTGGCCCAAGGAATCCAGAGTGAAAGAAGTAGTATGGGATAGTACCATACAGCATGGTTCCATGTATGAGTTGGATGATATTAGAGTGCCTATAACTACTGGTTCTCACTCTATTAATCAACAACAAGGTGATTCCATTATGTCAAATGGAGCAATTCATTCCACCAGTAGTAATGCTTCACTGACTGTTCCTGCAGCTTCATCCATACAGACGATAACATTATCAGAAGCTACAAATATATTGGAGGGTTTTCCCAAGTCCTTGCCGACGGTGCATCTGAAGTTACCAGAAAAAGTTGCCGCCTATAAACAAGATCCATCCATGGGGCGGTCCCAAAGAAGAGGAGGAAGAAGAAAGGTCTACAGTGGCCCACAGACATGCAGCACATCGAACCATCATCGTCAGTAAACACTAACTCAGTTATTAATGTCTATTCAATAAAGGTATTTTTATTCCCTCGCATATGGATACTGTTGTAGATGCAGTCACAGATTTGAAAGTGTTTACATGGAATCTGGATTTGAAATTAATATTCAGTGATTTCCCTTCCACTGGATTCTCAGGTATGTAAAAGACCTAGTATGTTTATACCACTCAGCAACCTGGCTGTTACTGCCTTCCACAAATTATGTGAGCAACAACTTTGCAAGCAATATGAACAAAATAATTTTAAGAAAATGTACATTTGCCTAAATGTGAATATGAGACACCCTTGAAATTACAGAGGACAATGATGTAATTATTAAGGAAGCTGATAAAGGTGGTACAGTGGTTTTTAATGAATCACGACGATTATATTAAATCTGTTAATGAACTTTCATCTAATGAGTATGCTTTTAGGAAAATAACCAGTCTTGATGTCTCTAAATTTATTAATGATATTAATATGTGCATTTATGATCTACTGGTTATGAATGATATTTCTGTTGAAACTTTTTACTTATTTAACTGTATTGTGCTGTGTGATTTTAGTGTTGGATGGTTTGCCCAAGGTTCATAAATATCTGTCTTGCCCCCCCAGTGAGACTGATTGTCTCAGGTAGGGGTTGGGCAACCAAACCTGTTTCACTGTATTTACCAAATGTTTTAAATAAGTATCTTATTCATGTTAAGAGCTTTACTGGGGACACTGGTGATTCTTTGGTTAAATTATGTGACTGGTGTAAGACTAATAACAACCATGACCTCACCTTTGTTACCTTAGATATAAAGTCTCTGCTCACTGTGATCTCCAATCAATATGGGGTAAATGCAATTAGGGAATTATTATGTGAGCATGGTCAACTGAAAGGCAGAGACGTCAAGACACTGTGTGAGATGCTAGAATTAGTCCTTAAAAATAACATTTTTATTTTCAACAACCAACTTTATCATCAGATTGCAGGTGTGGTGATGGGTACTCCCATCACCAACACCTATGCTAATCTCACACTTAATAAGTGGAAAGAAATGTATGTTTACAATGGACCAGAGAATTGTGCATCTAACTCCTAACACTAACACTAACATAACACTCCTCCAAGTATCTGAATGCAACAACAAAGCTGGAGACGCCCTCTACTCCCATCACATTTTTAAACTTTGGAACTCAATCCCTCAACACATCCTAAATGCTACCAACCTACACCAGTTCAAAACTCTGTTCAAAGACTACCTCACTAACATCTGACTCTGCTCCTGCACCAAGCCAGGCTAATACCACATATGCCCACATCAAATTTCATCCCCTAAATTTTATAGTCTCCATGTATACCCCACTCTCACTTGTTAACACCACCTATCAGCTACCTACAATAAGAGTATAATTTGATAATTTCTTTTCTTTTGTAAGGGTATACATATGTACACATATTAAAGTATACTCAAATGATCAACTAAAGATGGACCCCTGCCCTCAAAAAAAAAAATGTATATATATATATATATATATATATATATATATATATATATATATATAGATAGATAGATATGACTTTACTATATTGTAATAACTTTCTCCTTTTCACTAAAGTTCCTATTGTATCTTGTATTTTCTTTATTGCCTCTATACATTTCTGTTAAATTCTATGTAAAACCGACACTGTACCTGTCAATGTTGTGCTTGTCTTATTGGAGCTTTTCTCCCTGGGCCTCCGCTGAAAATGGGCTCACACCCAGATGGACTATCCCGGTCAACAAATGTAAAATAAATAAATTAAATAAATAATCTTAATTTTTTCAAGCAAACTGTTGATGATGTGTTTTTTATATGGAAAGGTAAAGAGGATGAACTTATTGAATTTGCTGAGTGTTTAAATCACATAACTGAGTTTTTAGAGTTTAAAATTAATGATGAAGTTATGAATGAAAGAGGGAACAAAGCTAAACCATATTTTCTGGTAATGTACGTAGTGAGAGTAGTTATAGTAATAAAGATAATGAAGTTTTATGCTATCTAACAACGAACTCGGTGTACAGATGCTGTAAAAGAGGTTACTGTGAATAAATGGAGCATTTTAGGAAGGCACAGTGGTGCAGCAGTTAACATTGTCACCTCACAGCAAGAGGCTCTCAGGTTCGATTCTCAGCTGGGGGTGGTCTCTGTGTGTCATCTGCATGTCCTCCCTACGTTCATGTGGGTTTCCTCCGGGTGCTCCTGTTTCCTCCCATGTTACAAAGACATGCATCTGGTTCGTTTCTCCCCAGGCCTCCGATGAAAATTGGCTCATTCCAAGTCAGACTTTCCTGGTGAAACAAATGTTAAATAAATAAATTTTAAGAGCTATGCCAGACCTTAAATTATATATATGGAAGAAACTTACTTTTGCTTACAGGAATTGTTCGAACCTAAAGAGCTGTCTCTGCTATAAAGATATGAATTTCAGGGCACAGCACAAAGTATACAATACGACTGGAACTTTTCCATGTTACAACTGTCCTTGCTGTAATGCTATATGTAGTGATAGTAGGTATGTGCATCCAGCAGTTGGAAAGGTATTTACATTTAAGTGTTCTGCAACATGCAGTACCCCCTTTATTATTTACTTAGCTACTTGCAAGAGCTGCATACGTTTTTATATAGGAAATTCATCCATAAATTAAAAGAAAGAATTGTTGAGTATAGATCTGAGATATGTAGGGGTATAATGGCTAACACTTTAATGATGCATTTAGTTGAAAATGGTACTCATCGCGAATTTGCCTTCAGGGTGACTGAGGTGTTTTCTAAAAGCCCTAGGGGTGGCGATATAAACAATAGATTAGAATTGAGGGAGTAAGATTGCATAGTTCACATGCAGGCAGATTATGCACCTGGAATAAATAACATTGTTAGTATCAAATCTATACTTAAATATAAGAATTCAGAGTTTTATAAGAATTATATATAAAACATTTTTATATGTATATGTATATGTATGACTCAAAGTTATAGCTAAATCATTTTTAAAGTGGCCAAATACCTACTCAGTTCTTCTGCCAGAAGATAGATGAATAGACAGTGAATCTCAGTTTAAATTTTGTTGATTAATCTGCAAAGTATCTTTAGGTACTGGGTCTTTAAGTGATATCAGTGACTACAGATACTGCCTTATGTTTTTTTTAGTTAACTTAACAAGCGTTAGTGGTCTTGACTGATGTTTATTATAAGCATTAAGTGAGTTTAGTGTGACTGTTGTGGATCAGACCACTTAAGAAGTTCAGCCCATACTTCTGAACTCTCCTTCCCGAGTTTGCATAATGTCCCTTAGCTTGTGTCATATTTTTATTCGGTGTCTCATAAAAGTTGTCAAATTGTTGAAGATTGCTGTCACTAAATAATGACAGATATTTGAGTTTCAAGCTTTCTATCCTAGAATTATAACAGATGAGTAGGGAGATAACATAAGTAGAAATTTGGGAATTAGTCTAAAATGTACAGAGTAAAAAGGAACAAGAGAAGTGAGATATGGCTAAGATGGAAAGGATAGAGCTAATGAAATGAGAAAAAGAAGCAACAGACAGACCAATAAAAAGACAGGAAGTAAAGACGGCTGTTATAGAATTAGAAGTGGGGAGACAGCTAGAAAGGATAGATTCCTTATTGAATTGTTTAAATTAGCTGTGGGTGAAATAGGTGAAGAAATAGCCAGATTATATAATGTGGGAGGGGAGGAAAGACAGCTACCAGAAACAATGCAAAACACAGGATTGATCTTAATTCCAGAAGAAGAAAGTAAATTAATAAAAGTAAGTCTGGATAGAAGTAAAAGTAATGTATTTCAGCTTTTCCCGGTTAGGGCTCACCACAGCGGAACTCCGGTCCACTAATGATTGGCAGTGGATTTTTACGGTGCCAAGTTGCCAGCCCGACACCCAACCTTCAAGGAAGGCACACCCATTCACATTTGCACCTACTTGCATGTCTTTAACATCACTCGACCACTGGGAGGACATGCAGACTCCACACAGAAGGCGCTCCAGCCGAGAATCGAACGGGAGAACCTCTTGCTGAGAGGTGACAATGCTAACCGCTGCACCACCGTGGCCTTTTAAGTTTGGATAGAATTATACTTGTTAAAATACTTGTAAAAAGGTGAAAAGAATCACACCAAAATACTTCCAAGGATTTCAATGGAAAATTGGTGGGAGGTGTTACTTAAAAAAAAAATGTTTACTTCGTACAGTGTGACTTTATGCTGGGAACACTGTATGAATTATGTGTAGAAAAGGCATTCAAATGGGTAAGAGACAATTTTAGGGACCCAGCAGCAAAACTAATGGGAAACTGACAGTACCCAAGTGTAATACAAATCTAAAGAGGGAATAGGCAGAAATATCCACAATCCCCAAACATATTCATCATTTCAATAGGGGTGTTAATTAAAGATGTTTTGTGGTAATGTGAATAATCATGAGCAGCCCACTTACCTGGTCACCAAGTAGTAAATGATGAATTAATTAATTCCCCTTCACAGGTAATTATTAGGCTAGGTGTCCCTGTGGGCCATTTTAAACATAGCCAACTTCCCTTTCAAAGGTGAAAATCAAACTCTGTACTTTACGTCTGAGAAGTAAACTCCTTAACCATTATACTAACCCCCACAGAAGATTGTAGCAACAAAATGAATGCAAAACTTGAACAGTGAGGCAGATTTCTGGCCTATAGTGCAATCTAAAGAAAATGATGATGTTAAGGATAGGAAGGAAAGCAGGACAAAAGAAGAAGCAAAAATCCTCATATGAACATAACTACAAAGTTAGGTGATGTTGAAAAGTTATGGCAGGAGAAGAATGCTCTTTAATGACCTGATAATAGACAAGCCCATAAAAGGATGAAACATATCATTTTTACAGATATTATGCTTTGGCTTTATTGGCCTGAATGCCCCAATAAAGACTTGTAAAAAGTAAGAACTCAGTAGTCATACAGCTGGAACACTTGTGGTCCTTCAAGGGGTCGTTGGTATATTTCCCATGGCTTTTCTGTGCGTCCTTTTCCCTTCTTGTTCTGTTCCTTATTTGGGAAATTTCCATGGACATAAGACTTAAAAAAGTTGAATGTTTTCAAAGAAATGACTAAACTGTACAGATCAGCCTGTAAAAGGGGCATGTAATGTCTGATCTAGTAAGTTTGGCTTTATGGGCTGAATACCTTAATAAAGTCTTACAAAAAGTAAGAAACCAGTGGTCATTCAGGAGCCATGAAGCTAGAACACTTGTATTTCTTTACAAGGCCATTTGTCTGTTTCCTACAGGCTTCCTTCAATGCAGATTTAAGGCATTGACTAGTGAAAACACTGGATTGCTAGTATCATTTTTTTAAATAATGTTTTTGCATTTGTGGCTGGGTGGGTAAGGAAGACAGTAAGGCATGAGAAGCAGCCTAGAGAATGGCTAAGACATCCAGGCTACTGGTAAGAAAAACAATAAAAATACTGCACAGATGAAATAATTCAAACTGAGATGAAACAAAAAAGGAGCGTGGAGAATGATAGTTGCTACAGATATGGTGCAGATAGATCATTAAAGATCTAGGAGTATTGGAAGGAAAAAGGAGTATGATCAAGAGAAATAACAGGAATATGGGAAAGGAATTCCAGATGAAATGGTAGCTGTATTTATTAGGTCACACTAGCACCAGGGTGAAACTTGTTGGAAAATAGGAAAGCAGATATTAATTATGAGTAGAGGGATGACAATTAGTGCAACTAGCTGAGAAGCATAAAGGTAAAACAATGGCACTCAAATGACACTAACGCTGACACATTAATGAAAACTTAAGGATGTGAATCTCAGGAGAGGATGAGAGCAAACCTCAACACAATAGCAGTAACTAAAGAGAAGGTATAACTAAACTAACAGTGGACACTCAACATGAAGATACAGAAGTGGGAAGAGGGTGATGTGGAAGAGGGGAATCAAGCAGAGAGGAGATGCAGAAGACGAAGTGAGGAGGAAAGGTCAAGATGAAGAAGATAAACAAAATAAAAAGAAATTGAAGACACAAAGATGGAAGAAAAGAGGACAGGAAATTGCAAAAGAAGATGAGTGTGAAAGGATATATCATGCAGATGTTTGTTAGCCAAGAATGGTGCACCAGGAAGACTGCCTATTTACATGCATTTTCTTTTATGCTTGTTAAAAAATCAGACAAATAATGCTAAAAAAAGATTAGGGATTCCAGTGACGGAAAAAATGGTTAAACCTCTTAGTATTATCTCTGTGACAAACCACCACTGGACCAGTAATCAAGGAGCCTCAATCCTCACCACTGGCACCATTGAGAGATGTACATTGGGAAGATAACAGGTACACACACAACACTTCTAGATGCAGCTCTCTGCATCAAGTGCAATTTCCCTTAAGAGCACACAGAGACCACAGTCAGTCCAAGGCTGGTTTCACCCTCTTTTTCCAGATCCCCAATAATACTCCCCACTGCCACTGCTATAGAGTTGAGATCACAGCTGAGTGGCCAAGTCAAGACCTCTAATGCCCTCTCTATCCAGCCAGTGCTGTTCATCTCCCTGCTTAAGTATCTGAGAAAAGGGAAAGACTGGCACAGGTTTATTAGCTATGCCCCCAGGTAGCTATCACTGCCACCAGTCAACTCCTTATCAGCTACTTTAAGGCCCTTAACAAAGGGTGTCCAATCTTACTGTGTAATATTAGTATTAACAAATATAATAGTTTGACCAAGAGCAAGGTTATTAGGAGTGACTTATACAGTGTCACCAAATAAATATGCAAGTACTCTCAAAACTTAAATATGTCTCACAAAGATCAGCCGCAATGAAAGGTTTCAACATATTTAATAATAAATAATAAAACAACAACATAATACTCAGTATATATTCACAGTGACACCAGAGTTCAAAACCACAGGAAATATTTAAAACAGCATTGCAAGACAGTCTCAAATAAATAAAGAAAAAAATCTGAACTATGCTTCACTATATTCCTGACTGAATCTAAGATAATTACTATACCCTAGTTAACTTGCTTTAGAGCAAGGCGGATGTGGTGAATGGATTTTCTTTAATTGATGTCAGGTCTAAGACAGAATACAGAATGTTGTGTCTCTAATATTACTGCTGGGAAAGCTTGCAGAATGACATAATTTCTTGTCATCTGACTCTATCCCAAGTGAAACCCCTGCTGCTGGAAGCTAGCAGTATTTAGCATTTTCCTGTTAAAATACATAGACCTCAGATCTTTGGCAGATGCTGGAAGTCATAAAACAATTCTAGCAATTAGTTCACTCTGAAGACAATACAGAAAGCTTCTCAGCACAGACATTATGTCTTTAGCTGCCATAAAGTAATTTAATTTCAGCTATTTTTCTGATGTTTTTGCTGGACTGAAGTTAACCTACTGTATGCCAGTTTCCACTGTTAAAATATATACATTTAAACAGTTACAATTATGTATGTACACTTCTGTTTGCTTCCAGCAGGGCACACTGTGGATACATCTTAAACCCAGTACTTTACAAAATACATTTTAACACACATGTCTGTACAGACCAGTTTGATTTACACATGACACCCAGTTCTAATACATTTGTAACACAAGTACTTTATATAGATCATGTTGATATTCACAAATGACATATAATTATTTACAAAACTCCAGGTAGCTGTGCTGGCAGCATCTCCCTTTGTCACAAGCTCCTAGAATATGTAAGTAATAATCCATGACTGTGTGTGGGTATATCAGGGTTTACCTATGGTTGGTGTGGTTTGATCACATGGGGAAAATGCGAGCAATAAAACAATACCAGCTATGGGTAAATCCTGCTATGTCCACAAACAGGAGTGGATTATTGATTTTATTCAATGGCATTATTTAAGAAAGAAATTGCTTACCTTTCTTACTGATGTACTGCACGTGCTTATGGGACTTGCATTCCTACATTTGCACAGTAGATCACCGCAGTGCAAAAAAAGCAATGGAGAAAAGAGAATCTGCACTGCTGTATGTTTTCCCTAAAGTTTAAAAAGTCAAGACTTTATGAGGGACAGTGGAGAGATACAAGGAAAGTCATGTATGTTTCTGTTTCTTTAGTTTTGCAGAACATACCTGATTTTTCTCATACTTTCTCCCAGCATGTGCCAATACAAAGTCTGGCCATTCAATGGTACATCAGTGGCTGGACATTTTTTCTATAGGAACGTGCTCAATTTATGATGGGCACACTGGCTGGACTGTCCAATCAGCATGTTTGTTTTTGAACAGAAATGAGCAATCGTATAATTATGAAGTATGCAGCCCTTTGTAGAGGTTTAGATTATTTCAGCATTTTTGACATACTGTTACAAATATACTATGATGTCAAGAGACCCAGTTGTCTCTCAGTGCATGATAAATTAGCTAGATTCTCTGCACAGTATGGACATCACATTTGGCATAAGAATTAAGAGAGGGGTTTCTGTTTTAGGACAGGTTACTATGCTCTATTGGACCATGCTTCCTTTCAATGGAATATTACATCAGAGAAGACAGCTCAGCTGAGGACCCTGTGAAAGCTGCCAACCTTTATTGCACAGTTTTAGGAGTTCAGGGATAAAATTGTATAAATCTGTGATTTTTTTGGGGGGTGCATGCAAATCAAATCACTTGGACTACATCTTATGGGAAAGGGAGACATTCAAATGTTCTGCAAACTCTGAGTTATGGATGAGTGAGCTATTTAGACGATGTGATATGGAAAATAACACTAGCATGGATCTTCCATTACAGAAATCCCTATTTTGATGCAGAAATGAAGAGGCATGTGTTTCCTTGACTACCTGCCTGCAATTAAGGGCCCAGCATTTTAGGATATCATGATCAATATGAGTTCTAGCTTTTTATGTCACAACTCCACAGCACCTTAAATAGTTGGCATCAATGGCAGCTTTATGGATAAGAGGAGGAGTGCTAACATTCTGAAAGAAATTTTTGGTACTTCATACAAAAATTTGAACAAATAGCTAATTCTACCATCCCTCTGGACCTAAAGACTATATTGTCGGGAATATCATTCCTGGGTATCTTGAAAACTCAAAAGAAAGACCTGCAGCACTCCTTTATGGGGGATAAGGTCAAGGATATCATACCTCATCTGATGTGTGATAAATCTACAAGACAAATGGCTTTCTAGCTGAATTATCTAGAGCTTTGCTTAGTAGTTAGGGACTTGGGGACACACAAAGACATTAATCTAGCCTTTAACTATCATGTGTCTAAAGTGAAGAAATCATTCTATGTTGCGCAACTTATAAACAAAGGTATGGCATCTTGGTCCAAGAAGGTCATTATTCCACTATATTCAGCATTCATCAAACCTATCAATGAATACAATACCCTCTTCTGGTATGTACCTAAACAGGCACATCAAACAGTTGGAATGTCCACAGAGGTTCTTCACTAAATAAATACAGGGCATAAGTAACATGTCCTATGCAGACTGCCTCAAGGCCCTATCCCTGTATTCTGCCTCCTACAAGCTGTTGAGGGGACCTCTATGCCTGTCATATAAGATATTAACAGACCCCACCCTGATGGACCTTTTACATATCCACAAAACAAACAACACCAAAATTACCCATTCTAAAGATTTAAATCTTGCCTGTGATATAAATAGGACCTGCTGGAGACTCTGGAACAGGCTCCCCATACATGTGAAGCAGAGTTTCTCCTTAACCTAATTCAAGTGTAACTTGGACAATTAGATGGAAAACAGGAAATTCATCTCTGGATTGGCACCTATATCTCTAATAGACAAAGGCAGCCTGTAAATGGTTCATCTCCCAGGCCCCTGCTTGTAAATGTTTCATCTCCCAAGCCTCTGCTTGCATTTATCAAGGGTACCAGAACTTGTCAGAGATTTGGGATGAATGGCTAGGCTTAAAAAGGCCCTTGTGGTCATTAGCCTGGTACACACCTATGAACCAATGAGGCATTAGGTTTCTGTTAACAGTACTAAATTTCCATGTTGATGCTGTACAGGGTTTTCTCACCCTGAACTGTGGAAGATTACACAAATATTTTATTTATTATTTGTTTACAGGGGAATTCTAACTGGGACAGAGCCCATTTTCAGCAGCGACCCAGGGAGAAATGCTCCAGATGCATGTTTTTGGAATGTGGGAGGAAACTGGAGCACCTAGAGGAAACCCATCTGAATGCAGGGAGGACATACTCACTCCACACAGAAGGCACCCCAGCCAAGAATCAAACCAGGAGCCTCTTGCTGTGAGGCAATAATGCTGCACCACTGCACCACCTGAATATCTATGCCTCCAAAACTGTTGAAGGACTCCAAAGGCCCTGCCCCCTTGTTAATGTAAACATTTTTTGTAGATATGGTCATATGGAGTTATACTGCTGCTGGAATCTTTAGTGAAAGAGCATCTAGTAACTTTTATCCTGATAGGCAGTATAAGAATTTTTCACATGGGTTATAGGTGCTTTGAAATTAAGAGAATGGTACAAGACCCTAGTTATGTCAATAAATATTGATGCCACAATGATCTTTGATACATTTTCTTAGTGGTATCTACAATGGATTCACATTCTGAGCAGTATCACTGCCCTCTCAACCCTGTATGAGAAGTAATTTCCTTTGACTTGCCAAGGACCTTGAGTGTCTGACAGTATCATCTATCTAAAGGTGACCCTCAGATTGCTAGGCTAATGAGGACAGAGATACCCAGTCATGCTTCTCAAGCTGAGAATCAAACTCTGTACCTTGCATCCATAAAGAAAACACTTCGCCATTATGCCAACCCCCAACCCATGTGCATGGGTCCCTGTATTACATATAAAGCCATGCACAAGTGGAGCTTACAAGAAGAAACAGGATTGTTAGGACAGTGAGCAGCCAAGATTTCTGATTCTAATGAATATTTGTAAGTCTAAGCAGCTGTTGTTGGGCTCCACTTCTAGAAAAGAAACAATATTTTAAGTTGGGACCCACATAAAATAGCCATCTTTGGAACTGATCATGTTAGAGTTACTTCTGCCCTTTCGATTCCAGCTCTTCGGAGATGAAGTTGCTGAAATAGGTAAGTTTCTAAAGTCGGCTAGGTCTGATTTTCAAACAGCTCCTTAGAGTAGATACACTTATGACCTATGACCTTCCAAAAAGTAAAGTTGAAATATAGGTTCAGACAGGCAGAATGGTTGCTGTTAATAGTATAGTGTCTCAAATGAGCAGAATACTCAAACTGCGTTAGGTACCCATGAAACCCCATAAATGCTTCAGGTTGTCCATGAAAGAAAAAAGAAAAGAAAATCTTATTTATTGATTACACTCTCAAACTTCAGAAATGTAAACTAAATTGCATTCCATCACCCATTACTGCTCTATTTGTTCACTTCATTAAAAAAGCATCTTCACTGAGATGTGTTCTTTGACAACAGATTCCTTTTATTAGAGTAACTTACCTGGTCACTCACAGTTAGTTAAGTGTCTATTTTTAACTTACTTGGTCACTCACAGTTAGTTAAATGTCTGTTTTTATTCACAGATGTTCAGTTTCTCTTTTTTAATATCTGCCCAATATATGGGTAGGAGAAGCTTTCGGATTAAGTAGCCCAGGTGGGTATGACCCTAGCCCTGAGCAGCATCCTACTATCACCCAGAATGATACCACAGTACAAGCAGAAAATGACTGATTTCAACAATTGGCTAAGTTTCTGGTGTCATACTAAGGGGATCCAGTATCTGTCTGTCTGAGATGACATAATTGACATACCTCGATGCTTTGCCAGAGATGGCCTGCATCTGTCAAGCCTGGGCTTCTGGATACTGGCCAAGGCTTTTTAGGCGGTGTTCCAAAGAATAAATTGCCGTCATAACAGCTACAAACAAATGCAATATGAGGGTCATGCTGCTCAATGCTAGGAGTCTAAATCTCAAAATGCACTCGCTCGAAAAACACTGCTTAAAATGGAGAACATCGACATCTGTGCTGTAACAGAGACCTGGACCAAGGCAGCAGAAAGCACCCCTGCACTACCATGTGATAACTCATTCCAAAGGCAGTGCTGTTTCCATATTCGTAAAGGATGCACACACCTCTAGACTGGTAGCCCTACATAATGCATCTGAGATACTTTAGGTGCAGCTAACATTGGGTAAGACAGCGATTCAGGTCGTAGCCTGCTATAGGTCCCCAACCATGTCCCAAGACTCACACTCTACATTCCTAAGCACCCTGGACATTATTAGGGTCCAACCTAATATTCCAATACTGGGTGACTTCAACTACCCCTCCATTAACTGGGAAAACTACTCATGTACCAATACAATTGCCCAACGTTTCCTGGAATTCATTAATTCCAATGCCCTGGCCCAGCTCGTTCTTACCCCTACTAGCGGTAGCAGCATCCTTGACCTGGTCATTACTAACATGGGCGACCGTTGCTCTACACCAATAGTCAGCTCCTCCCTGGTTAGATCTGACCACAAACTAATCACCTTAGAAATCCACATCCTCCCACCCACCCACCCCCACAAAGGTTACCACCATGAAAAACTTCTCCAAAGCTAACTTTGGGCTCCTAAAAACAGAAGTGGCTAACTTCACGGCACCCATGCAAATGGAGAATAGTTGTATGACCGCTGAATCATACACCAATGCACTGTATGAACACATACACAAATGCATGGATCTTGCCATACCCAATAGAACCAAGACACTCTCCTCCAAAAAAGGAATCCAATCTGGTGGTCCCCTGCCATAAATAAACTCTACAACAGAAGGAGGAAACTGATGCAGAATAAGGTAATGTCTCAAGACTGGAAAAACTCCCTTATCAGCCTCAACAAAAAGTTGAGATCCTTCATCAAATCTTCTAAAGTTAGCTATGAAAACAGAATTGCAGCAGATAGTAAAGACAACCACAAGGTCTTCTATAGTTATGTGAAGAATCTCCATGGCAATACTCAGATTTGCTCTTAGCTACTGCAAAATGGTACTTCCTATACCGAGCCAAGAAATATTGCCAATATACTGGCCGACAGATTGAGTGCCATCTTTACCCTCTCTCCCCACAAAGGACCAATCACAATACCAGTAGATTGCCAGGCACCCAGTATTACTGCTGCACAGGTTAAAACAGCACTTTCCAAGGCCAAGAATACAGCTTCTATGGGACCTGACAATATCCCTGGCTGTCTTCTACATGAAATACAGAGTGAACTGGCACCTCACCTGTGTGTCTTGTTCAATCACAGCCTCACCTCAGGCTTTGTCCCTACCAAATGACGCACTGCTACAGTCATCCCTCTCCACAAAGGAGGAGTGACTGCAGACCCTGGGAACTATCGCTCCACTAGCCTAATGAGTCTGATATGCAAAGCTATGGAATGCATCATCATGGACCTAAACAAGGATATAGGGAATCACCAAACTCTGGATCCTGCACAGTTTGGTTTTGTGAAGGGTAGATCATGCCTGCTCAACTTGGTCGACTTCTTTGAGGCAGTCACCAGAGCTGTGGATGAAGGCAAGGTGGTTCATACAGCCTACTTTGATCTGGCCAAGGCCTTTGATACCATTCCCCACTCAAGAATCATAGAAAAACTCATTAAGCTAGGCATCAACCCCTATATCACTAGGTGGGTTGCAAACTGGCTCACCGATAGAACCCACAGTGTGAAAGTAGCTGACTCCAAGTCAGACTGCATACCAGTCACGAGTGGAGTCCCACAAGTTCAGTCCTGGGTCCTCTCCTGTTTGGTATCTACTTCTCTGAAGTCCAGGCCAACATGAAGGGACTCTGGCTAACAAAGTTTGCAGATGATTACAAGTTGGGAGCTATTATTAACTCCCCAAGTGATGTTGACATCCTACAGGAAAGCCTCAATGAGACCAATGACTGGTGTCAGAACCATGGCCTTAAAATGTGCCATAAAATGTGCCATCATCCCCCTTGGGAAAAACCCAGTTTCCTTGAATTACCACATCAATGGTAGTCCACTGAAAACAGACGGCATTATAAGAGATCTGGGAACACAGGTTGACAGCAACCTCTCTTTTGACCACCACATTGCCACTGTGGTCAGAAAGTCCTTCTATGTTTCACATCTCATTACTAAGGGTTTTGCATCCAGGAGGAAAGAGGTCATTGTCTCCCTCTACTCTTCCCTCATTAGACCAATCACAGATTATAATGCCCCATTTGGCATATACCTCACTAGACACCTGCAACAACTGGAGAGGCCACAAAAGTACCTCACAAAAAGGATCCTAGGCCTTAAACACTTGTCCTATATGGACATACTCAAAAAACTCCAACTATTTTCTGTCTCATATCACCTATTTAGAGGCAATCTCTACTTGACTTACAAAGCCATGTCTGACCAAGCACTGTTAGAAATGCTACAGCTAAAGAAATCCCAATCCCTCCACACCACACAATCCAGAGACCTCAACCTCATTGCCACAATCAATACAACATGCTGGCGGGACAGGTTCATAACCCAGAGACTGCCCATGCTATGGAATAGACTTCCCATACATGTCAAGCAGAGCACCTCACTGGCCTTCTTCAAGAGAAATCTTGATGAGTGGATGGGAAATAGAAAATTCACCTTAACTATTGTTAACGTGTTCTTTTGTAAGTAGAGCTTTTCTCCCCCCGAGCCTCTGCTGGAAAATGGCTTTGGCTCAGTAGGATTATTCTGGTCGACAAATGTCAAATAAATAAATAAAATATTCTTTTATATTTTTGGCTCGGTTTCTAAATAATTTTTTTAACTTAAGCTTTTTTTTTTGTCTTGTTTTTATTTTTTAATTTTTATTTTTATTAGGGAACATCTATATCGGTCATAAATATATACTGTCTGAGGTTAAGGGGAACTCACGTTCTGGAAAGTGTACATGTAGTTCCAAAATCCTTGTTATGTTCCTTTGGGAGATGGCACGATTCTCATGGCATTACAGACAGGAAACTAAGGTTAGCCTTTTACCAGAAATAAATCTTTAAGATCCAGTTCCACATTTTGTTAAGATTTTTGAATCTGATTTATCACCTGCAAAGAAAACTGCATTTCACACAGCACCACAGAACTATCCAATATTCATTCGATACTTTTTTTGTGTTGGATAATACCTTTCATAATGGGGCCTACTGGATTTCTTAAAATTTCTCAAAATGATCACCATTCTATTGGAATCCTTGGTAGTTTTAATAAATGAATGATCTTATCTGGGTATTGTATAAAAAGAGCGTAGTCATATTATGTATATGTGCCATTATGAAGGCAACATTTTAAGTCAAGACCGATTGTAACTATAGCTATAGATCTATAAAGCTTTACCTAATATGATTGCCTACGTTGTTTGAACATTGGGCCAGTTATAGGTTCACAGGTAAGTACTAGGCTAGCTTCCCTTGTGGGCCATTTTAAACCTAGCCAAATTCCTTTTTTGCGTTTAAAATGACCTATCCCAACTGGTTATAAATTATATTATAGTGTGCTTTCAGAAGAGATGGGACTGGAAGGTCAAGTCTATAAGTATAATAGGTTCATAGGTTCATAGGTAGGTACTAGGCTATTGGCCCTAGGGCCTATATAAGCCTAGCCAAACGGTACCCTGGCTTTTGCCACCCAAGAAAATTATTTTCCTGTGCCCCTGTCAAGCAGAGCCACAGAAGTGATCCCAGGGGTGAATTTCCTATTTCCCATCCAATCATCAAGATTTTTCTTGAAGAGTGCTAATGAGGAGCTTTGTTTGATATAGATAGGTAATTTGTTCCAGAGTATGGGAAGTCTCTGGGACAGGAATCTATCCCTCCAGCATGTTCTGTTTATTGTGGTGACAAGGTTTACGTTCCTAGAACGTGTAGCTCGGTGGGATTGGGATTTCTTTAAGTGGAGCATGTCCAACAGATCTGGGTTTGACATAGCTTTGTATGTTAGGCAGAGATCGCCTCTGAGTAGGCGATATGCGACAAAGTAAAGCTGAAGTTTTTTGAGATGGTCTGCGTAGGGCATCTGTTTGAGGCCAGTAATCCTCTTTGTGAGGTATTTCTGCGGCCTTTCCAGTTGTTGTAGATGTCTTGTCAGGTACATACCAAAAGGGGCGTTGTACTCTATAATGGGTCTAATGAGTGATTAGTAGTGGGGAACAATGACCTATTTTTTCCTGGATGAGAAACCTTTTGTGATGAGGTGTGCCATGTAGAAGGATTTCCTGACTACTGTGGCAATGTGATTATCAAAGGAGAGACTACTGTCCACCTGTGTCCCAAAGTCTCTTATCACACTTTCGGTGTTAAGTAGACTACCGCCTATGTGGTAGTTCATGAGTACAGAGTTTTTACCAAAAGGGATGACAGTGCACATTTTGGCACTGAACTTGAGGCCATGGCTTTAACACCAGGCATCTGTCTCAGTGAGGCCCTTTTGTAGGATGTCCACATCATTAGGAGTTTTGATTATGGCTCCTAGCTTGCAGTCATCTGTGAACTTTGTTAGCCAAAGACCTTCTGTGTTAACCTGTACTTCAGAGAAGTAGATACCAAACAGGAGAGGACCTAGGACTGAACCCTGTGGTATTCCACTTGTCACGGGTCTGAAGTTGGATTTAGAGTCTGCTACTTTCACAGTGTGGGTTCCGTCAGTGAGCCAGTTGGCAACCCATCTTGTGACATAGGGATTTATACATAGTTTAGTGAGTTTGTCTATAATTCCAGAGTGGGGGATGGTGTGGAAAGCCTTGGCGAGATCTAGATAGGCTGTGTGAACCACCTTACCCTCATCTACGGCTTTGGTGACCGCTTCAAAGAAGTCTATCAGGTTTAGGAGACATGATCTGCCATTTACAAACCCAAACTGGGTAGGGTCCAGAGTTTGGAGATTACCAATGTCATTGTTTATAAGTTCCATGATGATACGCTCCATAGCCTTGCAGACCAGGCTCATCTGGCTAATGGGGCGGTAGTTCCCGGGGTCCATGGTGAGGCTATGATTGAACATGGTACTTAGGTGGGTTGCCAGTTCATTCTGTAGTTCATGTAGAATGCAGTCTGGGATGTTGTCAGGTCCTATGGGTGCTGTGTTCTTGGCTTTGGAGAGTGTGTTTTTTATCTGTACAGCCGTGATTACAGGTACTTTGCATTCTTCCGATATAGAGATGGGCCCTTTAGGGGATGAGAGAGGGGTAAAGTTAGCACTGAACCTATCTGCCAGGATGTTGGCAACATCAGTTGGTTCTGTATATTTAGTGCCATTGTGCTGTAACTCAGAGCAGATCTGAGTGTTGCCATTGAGATTCTTGACATAGCTATAGAATGCTTTGTGGTTGTCTTTAGAATCAGTGGCGATTTTGTTTTTGTAACTAGCTTTGGAGGATTTTATGAGGGCTCTCAGCTTCTTACTGAGGCTAAACATGGAGTTCCTCCAATCATGGGGTTTTACTCTTTTTTGCAACAGTTTCTTTCTTCTGTTGTAGAGTTTGTTTATAGCAGGGGACTACCAGATTGGCTTCCTTTTTTTGGAGGATAGCATCTTGGTTCTGTTAGGGATTGCACGAAACATGCACTCGTGTAAGTGCTTATAAAGTGCAATTGTATAGGATTCAGCAGTCGTATCTCTATTGTCCATCAGCATGGGTGTCGTGAAGTTTGCCACTTCTGTCTCAAGAACCGTGAAGTTGCCTTTGCAGAAATTATTTACAGTGGTTTCCCTAATGGGGGGTGGGGGTGGGATGTGGATGTCTAGGGTGATTTGCTTGTGGTCAGATCTGACCAACGAGGAATTGACCTCTGGTGTGGAACACCGGTTGCCCATGTTGGTAATGACCAGATCTAGGATATAGCTGCTTTGAAGCCCTTTGGCTTGAATCAGGAATTGGGTATTTAACAACTAATAATAATTGTATTATCTAACATTCAATAGTAAATAATTATTTATTTATATTTATATTTAATTTTTTGTAGTGAAACACTGATGGAATAGTGAATTTAATTTATGTAATATGTACTGTGTCACTTTAAATGTTTAATATGAATCAATTATTGAATGTAAGTTGTCTGTGTTAATTAGGATGAATAAGTATATTAACTAGCTTAAAATGTGAATGTTTTGTGATCCATGAAGGCGAAAGGCCGAGGTACCAGATCGCTAACTGAATAAAAGAAGATGTTCTTGTGATGTGCTGGTGATTTTGTGTTTTTTGTTTTATTTGCTTGCTTGCTGGTGTTTCTTGACTAGGATATAGCTGCCCCTGGTGGGGGTGTGGATAAGTTAATCCAAGGCATTGGAATCTATGAATTCCAGAAAATGTTGAGCACAAGACTTAGTACATGAGTAGTTTTCCCAGTTAATGGTGGGGTAGTTGAAATTGCCCATTATTAGGGTGTTAGGTTGTACCCTGATATTTGCCAGTGTATCAAGAAATGAGGAGTGGGAATCCTGTGGCATGGTGGGGGATCTGTAGCAAGCTACAATTTGCATTGCGGTCTTTCCCAGTGTTAGTTGCACTTGGATAATCTCAGATGCATTATGCTGAGCAACTAGCCTGGAGGTGTGGATATCCTTAATGAATATGGACAAGCCTCCACCTTTAGTGCTTTGGTCCAGGTTAGGTGGCTGAAAGATGTGACATGAATTATAGCCTGGTAATGCAGGGGTGCTCTCTGGAGCCTTGAACCAGGTCTCTGTCACTGCACAGATGTCGATGTTCTCCATTTTAAGGAGTGCCTCGAGTGAGTGCATTTTGAGGTTTAGACTTCTAGCATTAAGTAGCATTACCCTCAGATTTTGCTTGCTTGTACCTGTTATGGTGGTGAATTTGTCATTTGAATCTTGCTTAAAAAGGCACTATAGGGGTGGCAAGAGCCTTAGCCAGTATCTGAAATCCCAAGGGCAACAGGTGCAGGCCATCTCAGGCAAAGCATCATGGTTTGTCGATCATGTCATCCCCAGACAGACAGATACTGGATCCCCTTAGAATGACACCAGAAGCTTAACCAATTGTTGAAGTCAATCATTTTGTCCTTGTTCTCTGGTATCATTCTGGGTGATGGCAGGATGCTACTCAGGGCTTGGGTCATACCTGCCTGGGCTACAAGATCAGAAAGCTCCTCCATGTCTCTTTTCATGTAGTCCAGGGAGGTATGTCTCAGGTCATTCACACCAACATGGACAATGACAGATTCATATTTGTACTTGCTGTGGAGTGACCTGAGTGCGTGCGTTATGTGGCGGATCCTGGCACTTGACAGGCAGCTGACAGTAACTTTCTCCTTGTTTAGCCCGGTGAGTGGAACATCATTATGCCTGAATATAGAGTCACCTATGACTAGAGTGTTGCGTACATTGTTATGCCTTATGGGCAGTGGTTGAGTGGCACACTGAGTTTGTGGGCTATGTGTCATTTGGGTTGTGTTGGGGGGTGGAGATTGCTTGTGTTTCTGCTTTGGAGGTCCCTGTTGCTTGGGTAGATTTTGTTTGAGAGCCTCCATGAATGTAGGTGTGTATTTTGTGTTTTTATGTGTGTGTTTTGGTGGTGTAGGTTTTGAGGGACTATATGATGAGTGTGGTGTGGTGCAAGTGTTTACCTTGTCCTCTTGACTGTTTAGTCCAGTCTTGGGTGAAAAGAGCTTTGCTTCCAGTTTGGTTATATAAGTGCATCTTTCACAGGTTGTAGTGTTGGGTGGTAGGAGGAGTGGGTTGTCTGTGTACATGAGGCAACTGCTGCATTGCCCCAAGATGCCCATATTCATCAGGTAAACAGGAGAAAACACCGGCAGCTGATCCTTAGACATGCCTGGATAGGTGCTTATTTATTAAGTACTAAAAACTGTTTTCCTCTAGACAAGTGAGGAAAGCTGAATACTGTAGTAATTTGGTGCTTATTTAGTGCTTACAATGAGTTCTGAACAAGTGCTGAGCTCAAAGAAATAAATTTGAGTACTGAAACTACAAAACTGGCTAGTTCTAAGAAACAAAATTAAGCTAGAAGCCTTCCCTCCAACACAGAAAGAATTGGGGGCTCAGAAGCTTGCAAACAGTCCTGGATACAGCAAATCTGTATCTGGACTAGACAACTTATTGGAAAGGCAGGAAACAAGCTTAGAAAATATATATATATATATATATTTGTAAAGTGGAAAGGGGAAAGGAGGAGCAGAAGCTAACTGGGTTGGCCTTCTCAAATGTTCTCCCTGGAATAGGTAGAATGAGGTAATGACACTAGACTGGGAGGAGTGTCCCAGATCAAATTTACTGTAGGGGCGGGCAACTGCAAAGCCACCAAGTATACAAAAAGGATACCAAGAAGGAGGGAGGGTGGGAAACAAAAATCAGAACAAACAAACCCACCCAGATACTTAACAATTGTAGAAAATTCTACTTAATACCTCACACACAGTGAGTAAAATAAAAGTGCTATAAATAACTTAGAAATAAGCAAAAAACAGGATACTTAATGTTATATATCACAGATTAGTTAGCTCAGAGCCCTTCCTCTGACTTCCTCCGATTAGCTCAGTGTGAAATGGCAGAAACAGTCACAAGTTAACTTCTTAAGTAACAAAGTTGAAACCTGAAACATTTAAAAAAAGCTTGAAAGAACCAATGAGGTGCTTACTCCAAGGTGTAGTCCAGGCAACCTCAGTCAGCCAATGACCACAAACAATTCACTCTCACTGAAATGCTATGCTGGCCTTGGCTAAGCTATGATGGTCTGGGACATGTGCTCAGACACACAGCCTCTACTAACAAACAACAAGGCCCAAAACACAAGTCTGAATGTGGACAATGCTATACTACCAACACTACTTAGGTAGAAAAAAACTGCAGAAATGTTTAAACAGATAAAGGATCAAGGAGACTCTACAGAATGGTTTTAAATGCAAATAAGTTATATGATACACTCCTCGCAGGAAATCAGAACAAACAAACCCAACCAGATGCTTAACAATTGTAGAAAATTCTACTTAATACCTCACACACAGTGAGTAAAATAAAAGTGCTATAAATAACTCAGAAATAAGCAAAAAACAGGATATTTAATGTTATATATCACAGATTAGTTAGCTCAGAGCCCTTCCTCCAACTTTCTCCAATTAGCTGTCCGATTATCAGGAGCACCAATGCATTTAGCATTTGTTTTAAAACAAAAGAATTACCCCTAAACCTGTGTGTTTCCCTCATTTTAGTGTCACCTTAGTATCAGTTTCCTAATGTATATCTATTGCTTCCACCTCTGTTTGACTTCCTTCAAAATATTGTGGAGGCTCTTGCCTTCAGTGTCTCCTGTCTGTGTATAACACTTCAGTATTGCTAGAAAATGTTTCTTGATCTTGTCAGGTTCCTTGATCAAGTAATTCTTAACCGGACTTTTATTGCTTTTGTCTAGGCCTTATAGTATCTATTTTCAGTTCTTAGTCTTCTCATAACCTTCATTATAGCATTAAGAATCCGAAATGCATCATGTTTTTGAGTGGGTCGTTTCTAGCAGTTTTGAGTATAGTTATGTGATGCCAGACAAAGTCCCTGCAACAGTTCTGAGTTTGATTCTTACAATCTCTATCTACTGTGTGACACTGAGCAGGTCACCAACCCTGGAAAGGAGTTGCATGTGTCCATTGAGTTTACAGGATTAATATTTTTTCTGTCATTCATTCATTCTCATTATTTTTCAAGAATCTTTTAAAAGGTGAAGCTGATAACCAAACACACTGTACCATTAACTACTCAAATTTCTATGTTTCTGTTGACTTATGTTTATTTCTAGAAGGAACATACACTCCCATTTTATTTCTTACCCATTACTATTTATTTTTTCACTTTGTTAACTGTGATAGTCTGACTGGGCATAACATAGTTTCAGGAAAAAATGGGAAAAAAGTCCAATCTATATGATATGGTACTAGTAATGCAGTTAAAAAGACTTACTATTGGGTTATGTTGCAATGCAAGTCCTAACACAGAAGAAACTGAACGGCTGGTATTATAGTCATACATTTTGTATCAGAAACCTTTTTCTACATCCTGGAGAGTCAAGGAGTGCCTGATAGTTGGGTGAAACTCTGAAAAATGCCTTTTCCCCTTTATTTATGCATCTCATCCCACCCTGTTTTATCCTCTCAATTGTCTTCTATATGCATGTAATATTACTGCTAGTCCCTTTCCCACAGCAAAGCTTTTTAAATAACAGCTCAGAAACATCTTTATGAACCCAGTTAACCGATGAATAATATTCATTATTTTTCTCACCCTCCACTCCTTCTATATTTTACATCTAAATTCCATGCTGCTTTGACTTTCTTAAAGTGTACAAAAATAATAATAAATAAACTAGTACAGCAAATTATTTTCTGATAACCATCTAGGGTAAAAGGAGAGGAATCATTTCTCCTGTGTGGATTGGCAATGGGAGACCTCAAAGATCCTTTCACAGTTTACCCATTCTCTTGTGCTTTACAAGAGTATTATGTGCTTTGTCCAGTGAATAGACTACCTAAACTCAAGCATGTCACACAATCAACACTGCGTATCCTTGTATAACCATTAGAGATTATTACAGAATGCTCTATATATTTTCAACTTGCTTTTGCACAGTTATGTAATTGTAACTATATTATTCAGTCTCTGTTTATCTACTTAATCCAGTTCAGAGTCATGGGAAACTGAAGCCTTCTCTAATACAAGTGAGTACAGGGCAGAGAAACTAATCCTGGATATAATGCCAGTCTATCTCATAGTATGCTTATCATTCAAAATAAAAATATGAAAGAGAGAGACATGGCAAGTTCTCTCAATAATTCCATATTATTCAACTACTATAAGATACTGGTATCTGTTTATATCTTCTTTTCTTAACCTGCGCCTTCTGTCTCCCTAATTCCTACATTATAAGTGCTCCACAGAATGCTGCTAAAAGAGTTCTAGATCTATACACCATGCTGAGAATCAAGTATGCACTGAGCAACTTGCAAGCAGTTTTCTTTATATGTGCCCAGCTAATAAACAACTCTCAAGTACCATTAACATAAAGAACACAAAGGCTGTATTCATATGCTTCTTGAGATATTTCACTTTTAATTTTGTCACATTGAATAATTTTGCCCCAAAATATTTAAATGTGGCTGTTACTATTGCTGGAATAAAATGTGTGAATCCTTGGCACATTTTAATGTTATTATTTTAATATAAAAATGCAGAAATAATACAGTGGTGCCTGTGCAGTCATTTACACTATGGGAATAAATTAGGCCATGTCAGTGCTTCCTCACTGTTGTTAAATAGTCAATAATATGTGAAGCACTCTTGATGAGCCCTAATGTAGACCCATGAGATGTTGCTTAGTAACCCAAATGGCTACAGGACTGAGGACTGAAAGGTCAGTTCTGATTGCTTACCATAACAAGACAGTTCTGCAATCATAACGGTTTGCACATTGATTATTATAATTACTAGCGACCATTTCTTTTTGTATTTGCTTTACTCTGTCTTTACCAGTATGCCCTCATGCTGTTGTCTCAGACTATAGTCAACAGTTTCTAACTG
Organism: Protopterus annectens; assembly: GCF_019279795.1. Taxonomy (NCBI): domain Eukaryota; kingdom Metazoa; phylum Chordata; order Ceratodontiformes; family Protopteridae; genus Protopterus; species Protopterus annectens. The sequence goes on along the minus strand of NC_056727.1, from coordinate 66,768,420 downwards.
CTTGTTTCCCCACGTGTAGTCATTGGTGGCTTGATGCAGTTAGGTAAATCCCTCTCAGCAAGCTCATTCTCACCCTTCACTTATTTGTACATTTGTTTGTTTATTTTATGCTTATTATAGTTTTTAATTGTTTAATTCCTTCCTTCTTTACTTTGTTAACTATTAGGTTAACTGATTCAATGATTCTTTTCAGCTAAGTCCCAAGCCATGTTATAGTGAGGTTTATTGAATATGTAGTTAGGTAACAGTCGATAGAACTTTGATATATATATATATATATATATATATATATATATATATATATATATATATATATATATATCTTTAGGCTCCATTCACTAAAACAACACATGCAGCATACAGTATATGCAAAGTTACATACAAACTATAATTGCTGCAAACAGTAAAAGTACTTTGGTATCAAATGTAGTGAATAGGATCCAGGCAGGTATTTCATATTGTGTATTTTACCATATTTAGAACGTGGAATACAGGTATGTGTTTCATATGATGTATTTTTTATGTGTGTAGTGGTTCAAGTATAATGTCTGGATCAGGTGTGGTCTAACCTTCATGCTGCCAGTAACCAGAGTAAACTCTCCATAACCTAGGGGTACCATGTCACACACAAGTTCCTGTCATTAGCTGATTAGTATTCAAAAGATATAAATTGCATAGTATACAGACCACATTCTACATTATACAGTATTTATATTATATATTTCTAGCAATGATTTTCAACTAGGGTTCCATTGAAATCTTTGGTTCCTTGAGCATCTGATAGGGGGTCGCCCACTATTATCCCTTCATTTTAAAAGAAAGTACAGCTTCTTTCAGCAGTAGAATTAGGGCCTGTCCACAGTTAGCCCATGGATTCAGAAGCTGTGCAGAAAAAGTTCCATAGTAATAACCCAATAGGTACAGTGGGGGGTGCTTGCTGAATGTCCAAGGACTGTAACCACAATCTTCAGAAAAGTAGCAATATATATGGATATGAGGATACATACTAAGGCTGATGCATGGGAAATTTTCAGAGAATTCCTCTATTCCTCCTAATCTGAGGTCGAGCATTCTTGGAGTTATTCTGTGTACATATACATAAAGATGGATACCCGTAAATATACTGACAATATACAATTTCTACAATGAAACTGATGACTTCACATAATAGACAACAATATTTACTGCACAGACAAGTTACCAGCACTCCAAATGTCAATACTTATCTATTAGTACTTTAACGTAGTGTATGTATGCCTGGTCTACATTTGCAAACAATTACATGAAACCCTGAAGAGATAATGTGCAATGACAGACACAGAAATTCCAGAAGCCCATACTGCTCCCTTCAATCAGCAATGTGCCATACACAAACTGCCTTTTCTCCATAACAATAGTGAGGCAGAGAAAAAGGCACTCCTACTGCACAGCCAATCAAACATCTTCTATACAAAACAACTGCAGTCATAATAGATGACAAATCCACATGATGGTGACCCAGCAAACACTGTGACCATCTGTGCCAGCCAAAATTTGTGTGAAAGGCAATGAATTAGATAGTGATCCACACACAATTCAAAATACTGAAGAAAATAATGGAGAAAATCCCCCACAAGCAGAACTATGGGGAGCAAACAGGTACAATTGACCTAAAAAGTAGTACTGCTCAAAGTACATTAAAACTTGAGTGGTAAAAATGGGAAATTATTGCTAAAGCTGCATACATGGACAGAATTTGTTCAGCTGTAAAAAAATGCTAAACACTTGTGAGAAAAACGTGAGTGGTATTCCTAGTCATTACACAAATGTGTAAAAGCTATTCAAGCTGTTTCCATATTTCCAAATCAAAGATGTGATTCACAGAGGCCATTAACACTGAAGCACGATGGCTAGAAATGAACTTCATAAAATGAAGCAATAATGAGATGTAAATGAGAAATTATGTAAAAGTGAGTATGCTAAAAAGATCTTCTCCCATCTGTTTGTGATTCATAGTCAGAATTTGATGCAGATTCATTATAGAAGGTGGAATTGTGCCTTTTCTATCTACATTGCAATCCAGGAAGATGCTGTCCCTTACTGCTAGCCTTGCTGCTTCCCATTGTGAGTTGCTTGCCTTGGCCAAGCCAGAACAGCCTGTGCCTAGCAGCTCTTGTTGACCAAGAAGGCAGACATATAGGCAGAGAATTACTCATTACAATTTTGAAATAGAGGAAATCCTTGACAAGCTCAAAGTGGACAGGAATATTGTAAGGGTCACAGTGAGTACGTATGGCCCCCACATGGGCACTGGGAGATGTGTGGCCTTCCTACTCCTTGGGATACTAAGGTAGGTATAGCCCTCACTATATTTGCCACGGGGACCTTCCAGAAACAGACTGGGGGCACACTGGGTATCTCACAGGCTTCTGCCTTGAAGATACTTTAACAGTTCTGGATGTGCTCTTGGCACATGTAACAGTACACCTATTTCTTGGTGTCACCTCAGGATCAAGCTCTGACTATGTGTGCTTTTTATGGGATGGCATGTTTCTCCTGAGATGCTCAGTGTGATAGACTGCACACAGGTTTCAATTAGTGCTTCATCTGGTCTCCATGGGGAACAGTACTGAAACAAGAAGGGCTACCATTCAATTAAATTCCAGGTATGTATGATGCATGGGGGGGGGGGGTACATCAGCAACTTCTCTGCCCAGCATCCTGGTAGTGCACATCATTCCCATATCTGGCATACCAGGTCACTCTACCAACTCTTTCTGCATGGTAGAATGCCCAGTGGTCATCTTGTTGGTAGGTGGAAAAATATCTTTCTTTATTTCATTTAAGTAGCAGTTCATAGTAAAATGTATTATTGAATAATAAACAATGTTTTCTTTGTTTTGCATTCCACCCCTTTTTCCTCTTTGCTTTTCTTTTTTTCAGGAGATGTTGGATATCCACTGTAGCCATGGCTAACGAAAACAGTGAGAAGCTGAAATGCTGTTTCTGAATACAATTTTAATACAGCCCTGTTCCAGACTGGTATTGTCATAGAAAGGGTCTTCAGGATGTTGAAGAGTCAGTTTAGGTACCTGAATGAGTCTTGAGGTTCCCTTCTGTATGACTCAGCTACTATGTGCAGGATATTTATTGTATGTTGCATTTTACATAATATGATCATGCACCAGTCTGGTGGTAAAGTGACCCATGCTATCACTGCAGCTCCCAGTTCTAGTCCTACTAAGACTAATATTGACCAGCTGGCAGCAGTAGTAAGGTGCTCTGTGGGGGAGGTTTGTGCAGGGTATATGGTTGGGCTGATAAAGGGGCTGTGTCTAGTCCCAGTAATATGGACCATACCATTCAGGTTGGTGTTTCCTTTCATGTAAAAAACACATTTAGTATAACTGATGCATGCCTGGATATGTGTGGAATCTGTTTTGTGCTGCATGGTGTACTGTCACTGCCTATCACACATTCCCTTTTATCTTTAAATATTTTTTATTTCAGAACAGATACTCATATTATTGTTTCTAAAACTCATGCTTGAGTGCTTACTGATACATGTTGAGTGATATCATAAGGGATCATATAAGGAATAACTAGGAATAACTAAATTTTAAAATTTTTTGCACAAGAAATTCTGCTTAGCTGTTCTAAAGTATGCATGTACTGAATCTCCTGAAGTAGTACCTTTAAAAAATGTTACTTTGTAATTTCATACAAGTTGATGCCTTGCACAAAAAAGGAAAATGTATAACATGTTTTTTATTTTATTTTATTATATTTTATTTTTTGTGTGTGTATATTATTCAATGTTTAGTCAGTTTTAACTATTACATTTTTGAATTGTACTATGTTCCTTGTTAAGGTGATACTATCAGATTATGTCATCATGTCATACATAACAAGTTGTGTCCTCAGAGGCATCGTTATTTGTGCAGTGCTGAGGGTGAAGTGGCAACATGGCTTATTAACATGGCGGGATACTGATGTAATCTTTTTTTTATTTTCTGAGAAGTGTTTCTCTAAACAGTGGCAGTACTTGTTTTATATTCTCAGTAATTGTCAGCTGTAACATCAATAATGACTAGGACATCAATGGTGCAATTCAGTTCAATCTGAATGTTATGATGCACAGTTTTGTCTCCAAATATTTCCTTTAATAGTAAACAGTGTCATTATTGAAATGCGCAGAGAAGTAAACTGCCTTAATACTGGGTTACATTCTACTGTCACATATGCTGCCTTTTTTTTCTTTATTTAGTATTATTTTTTATATAATAGCTCACTGCCTTTCAAGTTAAACATTGACATCTCTGTGCTAAAAGTTAGACTGCAAGTAGTTGAATTATCTAGCCTGAATCACAGTAGGTCAAGGTCAGAAGTGTCATACATGTTATCTTTTAAAGATAGGGTAGGGGAAGGTACATGTGAGCTTGAGGAGGGGCAGATATGTGAGCTAGGTGGTGACTTGCTGCAATGTCGTGACCTACTTAGTGCTGGTGATCCTACACACACTGATCTCAGACCTCTGTAGGTTTAGGACCTTGAATGAGAGGTTCTGCTATATGTAGATGAATACTGATGTGGCCTGCAAGACATCTCTTGTGCCCCCCCCCCCTACTATTTCCATTACCTTCTTGAGGAGTATTTGCAATATGCCCCTACATGTTCAGACAGTTCCAGATCTTCTGACCCATTTAAAACTGACTCCTACTTGAATCTGGTAAGTCCTCACTAGGGTACGAATGGAAGCCATGGAAGCTTGGTCTGCCACCATACTGTGGACTAGTGTGATCATGGTATTATCCTTACGCTGTACCATTTCATGTAGTGCTCGAAATCTTCCCATACTACCTGGAGGACTCTGAACATTTCTGTTTGATTCCCTGTGGCAGTGCACTGAGCCTAAACAATGTTACGGCACATTTACTGCTGGGCAGCCAATGTTTTACATGTTTCCTGGGGGTTGCTGTGACATACGCTTGTGTCTAGCACTCCATTGTAAAGGTGTCACTGTGGACAATGTTATCTCTCAATTTCTGCCATCATCCAAATGGTGTTCCTAGAGGTTTGGAGACACTGGTGTAGAGATGAATGGGTTATCTCCCTGTACATCATGTAGAGTAATGTCACCAAGTGCTCGACTTTGTGATGTACTGTCACTTCCTGCAGAGTTACTAACAGGTTGTGGGGTGAGAGATACTGCCATTAAACTTGGGGAATGTGTGCTAATTTCCTCAGACTGACTCATAACTATAACTATTTCATCATAATAATCACCATTATCAGTCATTCTGCTGCCGATATCCCCTAAATTTATTGGAATTGTGCAACTGCTTGTTTCTGCTGCTGACCCTGTAAATAATTAATTAAATACATTATTAATCAAACAATGTCACATCCATTACAGTATGCTTTGTTAAGATACTTGGAGGGCACTTACCATGCACACTGACTTCATTGTCATTATGTGCAGAAGTGGAGGGTTCACCTGTTAATATTATTCATCTGTTGCATGTATTCACAACATTCAGCATTCAGTTTTCTATATGAATATGTTACTGTTGGTAAATCAGCCTTCCTTAGTAGATGTTTGTTAGTATTGCAGATGTGGATAATAGTCAGTGTCCACACCACCTCTAAATATGATAGTGTCCACACCTTTCGGCCCCAGAACTTGGACCAAAGCTCCAAAGGTGGTGGTGTTTCCATATTCATAAAGGATGTGCACACCTCTAGACCGGTAGCCCAACATAATGCATCAGAGATACTTCAGGTGCAGTTAACATTGGATAAGACAGCAAATCAGATCATACCCTGCTATAGGTCCCCAACCATGCCCAAGACTCACACTCCACGTTCCTAAGAACCCTGGAGAATATTAGGGTCCAACCTAACACTCTCATACTGGGTGACTTTAACTACCCATCCATTAAATGGAAAAACTACTCATGCACCAGTACACTTGCCCAACGTTTCCTGGAATTCATTAAATCCAATGCCCTGGACCAGCTCATTCTTACCCCCACTAGAGGTAGCAACATCCTTGACCTGGTCATTACTAACATGGGTGACTGTTGCTCTACACCATTAGTCAACTACTCCCTGGTTAGATCCAACCATAAACTAAACACCTTGGAAATCTACATCCCTCCCACCCACCCCACAAAAGTAACCACCATCAAAAACTTCTCCAAAGCTAATTTTGGGCTCCTAAAAACAGAGGTAGCTAACTTCACGGCACCCATGCAAATGGCAAATAGTTGCATGACCACTAAATCATGCACCAATGCACTGTACGAACACATACACAAATGCATGGATCTCGCCATACTCAATAGAACCAAGATGCTCTCCTCCAAGAAAAAAGCCAGTCTTGTGGTCCCCTGCCATAAACAAACTCTACAACAGGAGGAAACTGATGTGGAATAAGGTAAAGTCCCAAGATGGGAAAGACTTCCTTATATCAGCCTCAACAAAAAGTTGAGATCCCTCATCAAATCCTCTAAAGTTAGCTATGAAAACAGAATTGCAGCAGATAGTAAAGACAACCACAGAGCCTTCTATAGTTATGTAAAGAATCTCCATGGCAATACCCAGATTTGCGCTGAGCTACTGCACAATGGTACCAATATACTGGCAAGCAGATTCAGTGCCAACTTTATCCCTCTCTCCCCCACCAAAGGACCAATCACAATACCAGTAGATTGCCAGACACCCAGTATTACTGCTGCAAAGGTTAAAACAGCACTGTCCAAGGCCAAGAATATAGCTTCTATGGGACTGGACAATATCCCTGGCTGTGTTCTACATGAACTACAGAGTGAACTGGCACCGCATCTCTGTGCCTTGTTCAATCACAGCCTCACCTCAGGCTTTGTCCCTACTGAATGGCACACTGCTACAGTAATCCCTCTCCACAAAGGAGGAGTAAATACAGACCCTGGGAACTATCACCCCATTAGTCTGATGAGTCTGATCTGCAAAACTATGAAATGCATCATCATGGACCTAATAAACAAGGATATAGGGAATCTCCAAACTCTGAATCCCACATAGTTTGGTTTTGTGAAGGGTAGATCATGCCTGCTCAACCTGGTTGACATCTTTGTGTCAGTCACCAGAGCTGTGGATAATGGCAAGGTGGTTCATACAGCCTACCTTGATCTGGCCAAGGCCTTTGATACCACCCCCCACTCAGGAATCATAGAAAAACTCACTACGCTAGGTATCAACCCCTATATCACTAGGTGGGTTGCAAACTGGCTCACAGATAGAACCCACAGTGTGAAGGTAGCTGACTCCAAGTCAGACTGTCGACCAGTCAAGAGTGGAGTCCCACAGGGTTCGTCCTGGGTCCTCTCCTGTTTGGTATCTACTTCTTTAAAGTCCAGGCCAACACGAAGAGACTCTGGCTGACAAAGTTTGCAGATGATTGCAAGTTGGGAGCTATTATTAACTCCCCAAGTGATGTTGATATCCTACAGAAATGCCTCACTGAGACCAACAACTGGTATCAGAACCATGGCCTTAAGCTCAATGCCAAAAAATGTGTCATCATCCCCTTTGGGAAAAACCTGGTTCCCATGAATGACCACATCAATGATAGTCCATTGAACACAGAAGGCATTTTAAGAGATCTGGGAGCACAGGTTGATAGGAACCTCTCTTTTGACCACCACATTGCCACTGCGGTCAGAAAGTCCTTCTATGGCACATCTCATTACTAAGGGTTTTGCATCCAGGAAGAAAGAGGTCATTGTCTCCTTCTATTCTTCCCTCATTAGGCCAGTCATAGAGTACAATGCCCCGTTTGGCATGTACCTCACTAGACACCTGCAACAACTGGAGAGGTTGCAAAAGTACCTCACAAAGAGGATCCTAGGCCTTAAATACTTGTCCTATATGGACAAACTCAAAAAACTCCAACTATTCTTTATCTCATATCACCTACTTAAAGGCGATCTCTGCTTGACTTACAAAGCCATGTCTGATCCAGCTCTGTTAGAAATGCTACATCTAATGAAATCCCAATCCCTCCGCACCACACGCTCCAGAGACCTCAAACTCATTACCACAATCAACAGAACAAGTTGGAGGGACAAGTTCATAACCCAGAGACTGCCCATGCTATGGAATAGACTTCCCATACATGTCAAACAGAGCACCTCACTGGCCCTCTTCAAGACAAATCTTGATGAGTGGAAGGGAAATAGAAAATTCACCCCGGGGATCACTCCAGTAACTCTACTTGACAGAGGCACTGGGAACTAAGGTCAGGTGGCATGATGCCAGGGTAATCCTATGGGGTAGGCTTGTAAAGGTTCCAGGGCCATTAGCCTAGTACACACCTAGGAACGTATGAACCTATCTGAGTCAAACTTGTCCCATGAATCAAGAGGAAGTATTCCATGAAAGTTCTGGAGAGGGTGATTGTTAAATGGATTTGCAAAGTAATAGAATGTAAGATGGGAGTTAAGCATTTGGATTCAGATCATGATGCAGCACAAATAATCCAATGTTTGCAGTGAGAAATATAACTGAGAAGAAGAAAGAGATAAAGAAAGAGTCCAACTGGGCATTCCTAGACAAAGTCCCAAGAAAGCTGATTTGGGCAGTTGTATGGTGGTTTGAAGTCCCAGACACATTGGTAGAATTAGTGCAGGCTATGTACAAGGACCAAATAATCCGGCTGCAAACAGTGCTTGGTCTCACAGAGGGGATCCCAGTGGGAATGGGTGTGCACCAGGGTTCAGCTCTAAGCCCACTGCTGTTCACACTGGTGATGGACTACATTAGCAAACAGATTGGAGGGGACAGATGTATGCAGATGGTGTGCTATTACAGGCAGGCTCTGAGCAAGAACTTCAGAAAAGGGTAGCGGAATAGAATGCAGAACTGAAGGCTCTTAGGATGAAACTAAGCATGGATAAGACTGTGGTAATTGCAGCAAATTGGGGAAATCAGAAGACGATGAGAACTGAAATAAAAGGGAAGATGGTGGAACAGGTAAATAGCTTTGAGTAACTCAGAGGGGTGGTTGAGGAGATGGGAAGTCTGAATGAAGAGGTCAAAGCTAGAATCAGAGAGGCTGCAGCCAACTAGCATAGAATTTTAGGTCTAGTCTATGACAAAAAAATTGCCAAAGAAGCTGAAAAGTAAGGTGTACAAGACAGTGCTGTGACCAGTACTACTGTATGGTACAGAAATCATGAGTGGTAAAGCAGAAAAGATGAGGAAGCTAGAGGTGATGGAAATTAAGTGCTTGGGATGGGTGGTAGGATGCACACTGTGGGACAGAATATGAAATGAGGACATAAGAGCAGATGCCAAAGTAGCTCCATTTGCAGTAAAGATCAAAAAGAACATTACAGTGGTTCAGACACATGCAGAAAAGTAGAAGACAATCTGGTGAGGAAGAATTGGGACAGACAGGAAGAAGGTAAAAGAAAATAAGGACATCCAACAAAGAGGTGGAAGGATTGTGTGAAAGAAGATCTTCATCAGTCAGGCATGAGAGTCAAAAAAGGCAGGAGTGTGGCAATTGAATCAAGAGATATGGTGACAGTTAACATGATACCCTGATGCCATGTAGAAAATAAGCAGAGGGGGCTGATGATGATTCATCATTGTGTGTTAAAGGGATAATTCTTTGAGATCCAACCAAGTACTGCTATAGGGGAATTACATTCTGCCTTGCCTATACTCTGTCAAGCCCTACCATATCACTAACCCTATTTTGCATTGTGCTAATGTGTGGTTCCTTCCACCAATAGCATTTATATCCATAAATGCTTGGTTCCATCCTCTTGCCTCTCAGTTTGTTGGAGTCCCCTTTTACCAAAAGCTATTTGCCATATGTACTAAGGGCTGCCATGAGGATGCAGTTTCTCTTCCTAGATCCCAGCTGGTGCACCATTAATGTGCCTAAAACAACATGCCAGTCATATACTAAAATTTTTTCCAGTCATCAGAAAATAAAAAAAGAAACACAGCAATGAAAGCATGCTTGCTTTCATGACAAATATATGCAAAATCTGAGTACAAAATCAGGTTGGTGCCACAACAACCATGTTCATTTACACATGCAAAGTCCCAATCCTGCACGTTATAAGGCTGTGTTGCAATAAATATGCAGTATCATCAACGTATTCATACTACTATTGCAAACATTTTGATAACAGACTTGTATCCTTACCCTAACACTTTCCTGTCAATTTTCATTTGGGAGTGACAATCAGAACCCCCCAGTAAAATAGCATGTATCTTAACACAACAATGCATTCTTGAAAATGTAGTACAGCAGAATAGAATTGCTTCACATTTTGTAGTTAATATCACATGTAGAATAATCAGTAAATATCGCCAACAGAGGTGACCTTTGCCTAACATACAAGGCCATGTCAAACCCAGATTTGATGAATATGCTTCACCTCAAAAAATCTAGATCCATCAGAGCCACAAGGGCGGGAGACTTAAACCTCAACACGGCTATTAATAGGATGTGCTGGAGGGATAGATTCATCACCCAAAGACTCCCTATGCTGTGGAACAAAATCCCGGTACATGTGAGGCAGAGCACCTCGCTGGCCTTGTTCAAGAGAAATCTTGACCAATGGATGGGAGATCGCAGATATACCCCAGGGATTACCTCAGTGTCACTGCTCGACAGAGGCACAGCAAAATAATGGGTATAGTTCCCCATACTAAAGGGGTGGAGTAAGCCACAAAACGATGGGCTAGGCTTGTAAATGCCCTCGGGCAGATAGCCTAGTATGAACCTATGAACCTATGAACATTAGTTTACAAAATATCTTTGACATTGCCTTTATGACTACATCACATACATTTCTAGTTCTGCTGTCAGGAATTTCCATCCATAAATGACTCTCACTTAATCAGTACTGACATGAATCATCCTCATCTGACTGTCAGATCAATAAAAAACACAATTCCCCAAATAAACACTGCAATATAATAGCAATATGAACTGTTTTGTTAATAGTTTTAAACATTTGTACAATGTATCTCTTTGTTGAAAAGGTTTGAGGTTTCCTAAACCATTTGCTACCTATCTCGAGTTAATATGGCATTCATGAGCTTCTTCATGTAAATTCAGGGTTATTTACATGTATTGTATATAAATTAGGCTTTTTACACTCATCTCTATGAATCACTAGTACTATGCAAGTATTTAAGGTAACAAATCTGCATAAACCAGCCTCAGGTAATTGTGAATGTGATATCTGCAGCAATCCCAGCAGTTCGCCTCTGTCCACAAGAACTCAAAAAACATAGTAGTTCTTTTAATGGCCCTATGATTAGAAAAAGGAAATAGACTCAGATACAGTCTGCATAATCATGGAGTCTAATCCATGCCTATCCTGTATACAATGGCATACCTCTTCACCTCATATCAGTCAAAAGATAATATACATTCATAATGACACAGACAGGAAGATTTATTTTTACAGAAAAGTAAAAAGGGCGATTGCAACTAGGAATCACTCGCTCTGACCTCCATTGCTGACACACGCTGGATGACTTACAGAAGTATAGGCCTGATCAGCTGGCTGAGTGAGTAGACCAGGTTACAGCAACAAGGCCATATTTCATGTAAATATTTATATATTTTTTTAAGTGTTATCACAAATAGGTATAAAACACGTAGTATAGAAATACTGCATAACTGCAGGTCAATGGAAGATATGTATGTATAAGTACAAAGATGTATCAAAATGTAATCCAGAGGTATGAGTAAGCATAAATATAACTGCACACAAAAATGCATCTGTAAATACATGTAGTGTGTTAATACATTGACATACCTTCGTGTATAACTACAAATGTATATGTATGAAAAAAGAAATACATGTAATAATAAACATTTGTGTCTGTAAATGGATGTAAATCTGCATGTTACAAAATATGTTTTCACGTATATGTGTTGCTATATTTTATACATATATACAGTGAATATAAAAAGTGTACACACCTGTTAAAATGTCAGTTTTTTGTGATATAAAAAAAATGAGACCACAATAAATAATTTCAAAACTTTTCCCACCTTTAATGTGACCTATAACCTGTACAATTCAATTGAAAAACAAACAAATCTGTTAGGGGAAAAAATATAAAAAATCAAAAGGTGCTTCAGCAAAGTATTAGTTTAAGGGCGTGCACACTTATGCAACCAGCTTATTGTATGTTTTTTACTTTTTATATTTTTCCCCTAACAGATTTGTTTGCTTTTCAGTTGAATTGTACAGGTTATAGGTCACATTAAAGGTGGGAAAAGTTTTGAAATGATTTATTGTGGTCTCATTTTTTATATCATAAACACCTGGCATTTTAACAGGGGTGTGTACACTTTTTATATCCACTGTGCATATATATATATATATATATATATATATATATATATATATATATATATATATATACAGAAAGAAGAACATGTCTGCATTGCCACATACTTTGATATATTATAATTATTAGTTAACTAATTAACTGAGCTACAGTCAAACAGTTAAAAACTAAATATTTGATTTGTGTAAACTACAACATAATTATTAATATGATAATTCTTTAAGGCAATAATTTCTTCCCAAATATTAACTGCATATCCAAGATGTCTGAAGTCAGTTAACAACCTCTCCCAAGTCAGAGTGGAGGTGGGGGGGGGGGGGGGGGGTTAAAGTATCATGTGAATGACTAGCACATAGGAAAATGAGAAATGCACTCATTAATTCTCTACATACTTCTATATAATCCATTTGTATGCTTATATTTATTAAACAACAAGTTATCGAAAGCACACATTTCCATGAAATATTTATACTGAGTCTATCATGTAAAAGTGTATATGTTTAGTTTAATACAAGTTGGACTGAAAGGATGTCATAACTTCCTTCCATTTGCTACATATTACGTGCGTGGACAACTTCTGTACAGCTTGTTTCTTTGAAGGAAAAGTAAAAGCCTGTTGCTTAGATCAACTTCAATAGATATTACTTTAAAACTGCAAATAAATTATATAAGGCATAGTGGCAAGTAGAAACTGAAAAGGGATTGTGAAAAAAAAGTTGCATAAAGTACCCCACAAACAGACAAGCTGTATAGAGGCATATAAATATGCCAATTGGATGGATGTCATGCAATCCTTCTAGTTCAACTTACAGTGAAGAAATACCAATTAGCACAGATGGATTAGGTACAACAAAATATGAAAATCTGTGCTTTCCTGTTTTCCAGCTTAAGAAATGAAAGTATATACCAGAAATCAATATAAATATGTACATAACTAAGTACACATTTTAAGCAAGTGCAGGAATAAGTTCACTGCCTTTCTGAATAGAAAATATAATCATGTCAGAAAAATTGTAAAGCAAAAATCTAAGATAAAAAGGCAGCCATCTTTTATGTGCTCTATATGCAACTAAAGAGGAGATTATGCACAATTAAGATCAAGAGAGCAGAAGATGTAAAAGACTAACCAAGGGTTCTTGTGAGTATGACAAAAATAATTATTTACATTTATAAAATAAATGGTAAGGAACACATGACGTTTTAATATTGCTTATTTATTTTGTGACATTAAATTCAGAAGTAATGTAATTAATATACAAAGATAGCAGATGAAGTAGGGTGCTTTCAGTACATAACTGGAGCACAACCTATATTAGCCAGAAATGTCAAGTGCATTACCATGTCTTATGTTACACCAGGATAAAGAATTAATATCAATAGACTTCACGGCAATGTACTGACTTTTCCCATGTTTCCAAAAGTATTTGTAAGAATTTTTCTTTTATTTAAATAAAGTTTCAATGAAAATAAAAATAACTGTTAAAGATTGCACTGATTTATTACATTATAATTTATTACCGCATTTTTGTTTGTCTATCTATCCTCCCTCTCTCTTTTTTATTTTAATTATGCATTCCTATGTCCTTCTTTACTTTCTTTCTCTCCTGCTTCTGTTAATTTTTCCACAGGTCTAGAATCTGTAGGAATAGCCCAATCATATTCCACCCTGATCAGGGAGTGCTCACCCTTTGCCTGCCCAGAGATGCTCTCACAGCACTGAGTGAGTCTTCTAGTTACCCTGGCATATGGCAGCTTGGCAAGCATCACAGACCATGGGCTTCAGGACTTGGATTACAATGTGGTGGAGTGGATAGTGAAGAAACACATTCAGCCAGTCCAAGATGCCCTTCAGCAGGTTATTTGATACACTGTCTTGATCAGTGCCAACCACCTTATCAGTACAGGCTTTTGCTCCCTCAAAATCAGAGTTCTCCTCTGCAGCACCATCAGGTAGTAGAAATATCTGAGGTCTATAGACTGGATGTTCCTCCTGATCTCAACTTCTCTTCACCTCTCTCCTTTCCTAAACCTCTCCCCTATACCCTCTTACCTACTTCCCACCCAAAATACCCTCTTATAGAAAAATATTTGAAAAACAGGGGGATCTATCTCCTGCCAAAAACATAATAAAACTCCTATCTTACCTCCTCCAGTACAATTCTCTTGATGTTTTTATTTAGTGTGTTGGTGGAGGATTCAGTTGCAGCTCCTAATTTGCAATAATTTACAAATTTAGTCAGACAGAGACCATTGACATTGGCCTTAACTTCAGAGAAGTAAATACCAACAAGGAGCATTCCCAGGATCAATCCCTGAGGGACTTTGCTTGTGACTGACCTCTTTGTAGACTTGGGCTCCCAGTTCTAACTTTCTAGGTCCTATCTGTGAGCCATTTGGCTATCCACCAGGTGACATAAGGGTTTGTAGCTAACCTCTTGAGTTTGTCAACAATGCCCTAGTGGGGTATTGTGTCAAATGCCTTGGCCAGGTCAAGGTAGGTAGTGTGAACCATTTTGTCCTCATCCATTGCTTTGATGACCACAAAGAATTCCACCAGGTTGAAGAGGCATGACCTGCCCATGACAAAACCAAATTGGTTTGAGTCCATTGTCTGGAGGTTACTTATGTCATTATTGATCATTTCCATGATAATTCTTTCCATGGTTTTGCATATGAAACTAGTGACACTTATGGGTCTGTAGTTTCCAGGGCCTGTAGATTGCCCACATTCATTCAGAGGGGTGACTGTTTCTGTTCTACATTCATGTGGCATGAAGACTGTTTGGAGGCTACAGTTAAATAGCAATTCCAGTGGGCTTGATAGGTCACATTTCATGCTATTTAGAAGGAATCCTGGGACATTGTCTGGGCCTATTGATGCAGTGCTCTTTGCCTTAGAGAGAGCATTAAGGACCTCTTCCCTAGTGATATCAGTGGGAGTTATATTTGGTGGTATTTCCGGAGGGAAGATTGAGGGGGAGAGAGGGTTAAGTTGAAGATGAATTTGTCAGCCAGTAGGTTTGCTATATCTTCTGGCTTCTGTATTTTTTATTTCTCCAAGTCTTATGGGATTCTATTACCATGGCTAGAGTGGACCTCATTCCTAAGTTAAAGTATGATTAAAGTTCATGAAATTAGTGTTGTTTCAGTCTTTGATGTTAGGCAGAAGTGCTCTTCACAGCACCCACAATGTGCCCAGTAATGACTCCTTCTGCAATTCATTTGGAGATACGTGTATCGGTAGCATATCTAAATATGATTGTAAATTCTTTTATAAGACCCATTTCTCCTACTACTACTGGAACTGTCTGGTATCCTTCTTCCACACTGCTGTTATTTCTGCCTACAAATCCTGGTATTTTATGACTTTGTGTTTCTCTGTACATAAGACACTGTAGTCACTGGGTGTAGCAATTTTGATGATCAATGCTACTTTTGTCTTCTCTTCAAGGACTACTATATCTGGTTTTCACCCATCTATTTACTGAACTGCAGTTATTGGGTGATCCCATGTGATATAAAATTCATAATGTTCTATAAGGTTTTGTGGCTCGTTTCCAATGTTTTTATGCTACTTCAATGTTGTAATGTTTGCACAGTCCCCAGTACAACAGTCTTGACACATTATTATGCCTTTCAGTATACAGTCATTCTGCCATTAGCATATCGCAATCAGCAACAAGATGTGCGACTGTTTCAATTCTGTTTTACAAAACCTACATTTATCTGTTTCTCCCACATGCTCAATGGACTTCGTAAATCAATGTGTACATGGTCCACTATCCTGAGCCACCAATTTTAACCTTTCATCTTTTGGTTTAAATTCACCTGTCATTAACCATTCCTGTGTTCGATCCTGATCAACATGAGGTTGTTCCAAGAGTTTTCTATACTTGCAACTGTATTTATGCATTTTCCACTTTTCTTGCCTTCTCATCTGATCCTTCAACTTATATTTTTTCTTTTGTTTTATTTGACACATTCAGATGCAACCTGATTTTTATCTACTTATGGTTTGATCTCCATTCCCGATTGACACCAATGTGCTTCTGCTAAACTAAGTAGGGAAGTCATCTAAGACTTATTCTCCTCATGTTTCAAAACTTTCACTCCATTTGGGTCTTGTGAGGTCAGCAGATATGTATGCAGTCTCACAATGGCAGATCTATACATGCAATCAATTTTGAGGTGGCCTACATCACCTTCAGAATAGGGAATATATAGTCTTGGTATACATTGATTTTTATAAATAATTTGATGAGCATGAATCATCCTTCTTGTTTTCCTGTCCAACCAACCCAGCACCTTTTAAGGCTAGTCAGTCACTCCAAAATTGTAAGTTAGGACAGGAAGAGCAAATTGGTTTATAGCCTGGACTTTATTCCTAGATGTCAATGCCATTTTCAGTATTATTTTAGTCTTCTAAAATATTCCTAAGTTTTTTTAGTATTTGTTCACATTTTATTATTGATCCTTCATCATTTCCCAAATATCTATACAGTCTTCTTGCTCATGTTCTTTTATATGACATTCCTGTCCCAAATTGATGTTTTCTTGGTGATGTAGCTTTCCTGCTTTAAATGTTGCTTTTGCACATTTATTAAGACCAAATGACATTCTTATATCATCTGAAAAAGTTTTGACCACTTGCAGTTGTGCTTTCAGTTCCTCATCTGATATGCTATACAATTTTAAATCATCCACAAAAAGAAGATGAGAAGTCTTTGCACTTTGCTGTTTGGGAGCCAAATTGTAGCCATGACCTAATCTGTTAAGTTTAGCTAGCTTCATTATCAATGAGCTCTGACACAACTGTGTATTGCCTTTGAGGCCTTACCAGAGAAGGCATTACAATAGGGGGTGTGCAGCACTGTCGCATATTAGTGAGGACAAGCTCCAGTATGGTTGCACCCGTGGTTGATGTATTGACAGTCTGGTCCAGGGAGTTTTTGTTTACAAAATTCAAGAATCTCTGTGCCTGCACATTTTGTGTCACCAAGGAAGTAGATGGCTGGGCACGGAAGGCCTGCAGGAATACCAATTCCTCAGAAGAAGGGTTAGAGGACTTCCATTCCCCACGCTGTTTGAGTATTTCGAGAATGTCTCCAAATGAAACGTTGTCTGGGTGAGAACATGGGGACCCATCCCACTCATCACAATCAGTGTCTTCTGTGATAGATTCCTCCAGGGAATCAAGGTGCTTCCTCTTGCACTGTTTCTTCAGGGGTGGCTCTCCAGTGGGATCTTCTGAGGAGGACTCTGAAGAAGGGGTTCCCTTCAAAGGGAGTTGTTGTGACTCCCATGCCCGGGGACCTGACATAGCGGGTTGGGAGAGGTGAATGTTAGGGGAGGTTTCTGATACTGATGTCATTGGTGCTGACTATGAGCCTTCAGAATGAAGGACCCTTTCCATCACCTGTACAGCAGGCCCACTCGAGGCGGGATGGGAGCCTGGAATCGGGAGGTGCAACCTCAGAACTGGGGTCAAACCCCACCCCAAAGAGCCCACCTCCAGTTGAGGGGTTCTGAGAGAACTGGAAGCCATTGGAACAGTGGACATAGATGATGCCAGTAAGAAAATAGGTGCCGGACTAGGTACCAAGGTATGGATGGTTCAAGCACCGCTTCAAGAAAGCATTGGCTCCATCGGAGCCAATGCAGCAAGAGTGGTTGGTGCTGACAGAGGAAATACTGCTGTCAGAGCCGAGACAATATGTACCAAAGCGGACATCGGTACTGAGATCAGGGTGGATGCTGGAGGAGGATAAACAGGGGAAGATGTGGTAAAAGATTCCGAGCCAGGAGGCATGGAAGGTCTAGCTGGATTGGGCAATACTCTAGCTGTCAGAAGCTGGTCCACAACCCACACTAGGTCTACTTCAGAAAACACCCTCGTGGATCTAAAGGAGGCTGCTAAAGGGGAATCAGGTCTTTCAAGAAAGGGGCTAAGCCTCTGCCCCAAAAAAGAGTTGTAAGTTGGAGAATATCTTGTCCTTGGCAGGTATTTGAGTTTTGGAGCTGATGGAGTCGAAGAAACTGTCGGCACCATGGCTGGGGATGGTGCCGAGGCATGTATAGTCACCGGAGCCAATGTGGGAACCAAGGAAGGCACCAAAGCCAGTGCTGCCATGGGTGGAACCAAAATAGGAGTGAATATCATGGTCAGCACCGAGGCAGAGGACACAGAGCCTCGTGCTGAAGAGGTCTGTGCTGAGAGTGCCGGCGAAGCACGGAGCCGACTCGGTTCCATAACTGACTGAGATGCAGGAACCAAGTAACTCAGTTTTTCCTTATGTTTTTTGGTCTTAGGAGGGGGTGAGACTCTGACCCAGATAGAGCCTCTGAGAAAGGTGCCTTGAGTAAACCTTTTAAAATAAGTTTATTCTTACGTTCAGCAAGTGTCCGATTACTAAAGCTAGCAGAAATGTCACAGTCAGCTTTAATATGATCCATGCCCAAACAGTAAACACAACGGACATGTGTATCTGAGTTAGGCATCCTACGTCCACACTTGTCACACCATTTAAATCTTAACTTAGCTTTGTCTGACATGGTAAGGTAACCATGCTATCCTATAGAAAAAAATAAGGGAGAAAATACCAGTGATGTTATTTTAAAGAATACCACTAGTAAAAAGGGAAGGCCTGTCAAAGATTGCAGAGAGGGACAGTACCAAAAAAAGGGAAAAAATTAAATTACCAAGGAAAAGGGTAGGAAATAGGCTTAGGTTATAGGCGACAGTGAGAAATGGCTAACTTGACTAAAAATTTATAAAATTAACAATTGTCTACATAGCTTTGAGAGAGATGGCTAACACATCTGACTAGGAACACGGCAAATGAGATTTGGAATAACTAGGAGAGGGGCATTGTGGGTAGATTCTTAGCTGAGAGTTTTTGGCTTGCGTGAGCTGGGAAACAGCTGTATCGGTTCTGAGGATGGAACCGCGGTCCTATCTGTAACGAATAAACAAAGATTTACAACATCAGATGCTTCACTTTTCTTAACCAACACTACATTTTTCCCTCCTTTTTTTTTTTTTTTTTTTAATATATTTGTTAATACTAAAAGGAAATAATTCAAAGGACATATGTATATGAACGGAACATTTCAGAGTTAATCACGAACATGTCCCCAGTCCCAATAAGCATAACAGTGACTAACATTAATCTAATAAATATTGTAATAACAATTAATTATGTTCACTATTCCAATTACTCTACCTTAAAACTAGATTATTTTAGACTATTATTTATCTATATATAGATAGTGAGTTATTAAATATATACAGACTATATTAGTATAGCAAATAGGAGAGAATTTAGAAAGGGAGACAAGATACAGTTAAAATAAATAATGAGAAAAGAGAGAAGACTGAGAAAGAAAAGAGAAAATTAAGAGAAAATATACATATACTATGTATGTTGATTTACAATATAAATATTTTATGTGCTATATAACCCTCCTTCTGTGAAAGAAAAGTACCCTGTTTTACATTCCTGAGGTAATGTGAAAACTCTCATGTGTCATCTATTTTTAAAAAATATAGATAAAGATTCCAGTAGTTAGTTACCTTTGTTTTAAAATTCCAAGCAGTAAAATCGGTCCTTAAAAGTAATGTTAAAACAATTCATATCATAGTAGATGCTTTGAGAGATTTGGCTGTAACAGTATCAGTCTTTTGCTTCTTCTTTTTGACATCTGTCCAGACATTTGTTTCTTTTGTTCTCTTGAGAGAAGGTAACATCCAATCCATATATTCTGGTAAAGTAATCACATTATTAGTTTTAATAAATTAAGAGGCTTCCTCTAAGTCAATACAAGTCCTCATCTCGTTGGCATACAGTATTCTTATCTTAGCTGGATATGCAAGCTGTGCCTTGATATTATTTTGTTTCATAAACGTTATAATTGGCCACACTTTTTTCCTTTGTTCCATTATTCTAGATGAATAGTCGTCATCAAATCTTATCAGGTTCTATTTATATTTTAGAGGTGCCTTCCTGCAAGCACATCTTAAAATCAGTTCCTTGTCCAAGTATGAAAGAAATTTAATAATTATTGACCTAGGAGGAGAGTTTGAGTTAGTGGCAGGTTTCCCATGAGCTCTGTGCCCCCTTTCAATGCAAAGGAAAGTCCTTCTTTTAAATTTAAAAAGTCAGGGATCCAGCTTGATAAAAAGGAAATAATATCCTCACCTTCTGTGTTTTCAGGTAATCTGAAAATCCTGATGTTATTTCTCCTCTCCCTATTTTCCAAGTCATCTACTTTATTAACCAACCAAGTGTTTTGTTTAAGAAGCAGTTCTTTCTGCTTCTTCTTCCTTATGTCTGCTTTCTAAGTAATTTAGAGAAACCTCTATTCCTGTTATCCTTGTCTGGTGTTGTTGTAGCATTTCCTTGAGAGTGTCAGCCTGTTTTTGACTGCTTGTTTTAAGATTTTCTAGGTTCTCTTTAAAATCATCCATCTTCAAAGGCAACTCCTGCAGG
>NC_056727.1:66667577-66742577 GCF_019279795.1 Protopterus annectens | reverse complement strand
GAAACTTTGGTGAAGTTTTACAAATAATTTCCTGTCAAAAAGCTTGGAGATATATTCACTTGTTAAAATGAGCAACTCAAGGAATTCTCAATAGGATGCTGCCTTAAAGAAGGAACTACAACAGATGACATCTACCCTGCAGGAGTTGCCTTTGAAGATGGATGATTTTAAAGAGAACCTAGAAAATCTTAAAACAAGCAGTCAAAAACAGGCTGACACTCTCAAGGAAATGCTACAACAACACCAGACAAGGATAACAGGAATAGAGGTTTCTCTAAATGACTTAGAAAGCAGACGTAAGGAAGAGGAAACACAGAAAGAACTGCTTCTTAAACAAAAACACTTGGTTGGTTAATAAAGTAGATGACTTGGAAAATAGGGAGAGGAGAAATAACATCAGGATTTTCAGATTACCTGAAAACACAGAAGGTGAGGATATTATTTCCTTTTTATCAAGCTGGATCCCTGACTTTTTAAATTTAAAAGAAGGACTTTCCTTTGGCATTGAAAGGGGGCACAGAGCTCATGGGAAACCTGCCACTAACTCAAACTCTCCTCCTAAGTCAATAATTATTAAATTTCTTTCATACTTGGACAAGGAACTGATTTTAAGATGTGCTTGCAGGAAGGCACCTCTAAAATATAAACAGAGCATGATAAGATTTGATGACGACTATTCATCTAGAATAATGGAACAAAGGAAAAAAGTGTGGCCAATTATAACGTTTATGAAACA
Organism: Protopterus annectens; assembly: GCF_019279795.1. NCBI lineage: Eukaryota > Metazoa > Chordata > Ceratodontiformes > Protopteridae > Protopterus > Protopterus annectens. The sequence goes on along the minus strand of NC_056727.1, from coordinate 66,741,841 downwards.
AAATAATATCAAGGCACAACTTGCATATCCAGCTAAGATAAGAATACTGTATGCCAATGAGATGAGGACTTTTATTGACTTAGAGGAAGCCTCTTCATTTATTAAAACTAATAATGTGATTACTTTACCAGAATATATGGATTGGATGTTACCTTCTCTCAAGAGAACAAAAGAAACAAATGTCTGGACAGATGTCAAAAAGAAGAAGCAAAAAACTGATACTGTTACAGCCAAATCTCTCAAAGCATCTACTATGATATGAATTGTTTTAACACTACTTTTAATGACCAATTTTACTGCTTGGAATTTTAAAACAAAGGTAACTAACTACTGGAATCTTTATCTATATTTTTTGAAAATCAAATGCAATAGGCAGCTGAACCAACACGCTAGCTGCCACCACTCACAGAAAAGTCCAGCTAAAGAATTAGAAGCTGTTCGTAAAAACAAGACTCATTTAATAACCAAAAGTTTAGCGCTTTCACTCGCGAAGGCGAGCTTCCTCAGAACAAAGAATTCATTGTGACAATCATTTAAATAGTAAAAAAGGTGCCAAAACCGGCTCAATCAATTAATAAGGAAATACATACAAAGCATGAAATAAAATAAAATGAAGTAAACAGTTACATTATAAATTTCACATATTAAAATAAGTGATGATACAATCTGTAAATACATATAAAACTACTCTGATGTAAAATATGAACTCAAATGTAAACAGTGTAAATAAACTGTTTACTCTAAAAGAAGAAGTGGCTTAATGGACAGACAGTCATTAATTCCTGGCAATGTGGTGGCATCAGTGTAGACTTGCCACCATAATTCCCTGAAAGCCAGGTAATTTTTGTAATTGCCTCCCCTAGGTTTGCTCCTAACCAGTTCCAGAATTCCAAACTTAAAAGTGTGCTCAATCCCATGTTCCAAAATATGCCTGTATAGAGCATTCTTTGTGTCCTTCTTTCTGATACAATACAGGTGAGAATAAATTCTCTGCCTAAATTGCCTTTCAGTTTTTCCTATGTAAAAAAACTGACAGAAGGAACAAATAGCAATGTATATTAACATAGTAGATTTACAATTGCCCTTAGATAGATATAATTTGGTATGATTGATGTTGTTTAGACGTATGCTGTTCAAGTCATAAATATATGAACACTGATGGCAAGTACCACATTTAGTGGTGTTAAACCCTTTATAAGAATTAGATAGATTTTCACTTTCCAAAATGTGTTTTAAATTTTTACCCATTTTGGATACAAAAATGGGTTTAGGACCAACAATATTTATGATGTCCTGTGTTGATGTTAAAATATGCCAATTTCTAACCACTATATTTTTGAGCTCCTGACTGTATGGACCATATTCAACTATAAGAGCACTACGAAAACAGTTAATACCTTTGGTGTGTGAAATATTATGTCTACATGCAGGAACAGTGTTGCCTCCTGTGGGTCTGACATGGTCATTAAAGTTAGTAGAGATACAATTACTCACATCCAACAACGGGGAGTATTTAGACCCCCATTGACTGATCACGCAAGATACTGTATCTTCTAACATACCTATGTCATAGCCTCTTTCACTAAAAAGACCAGTGATGAACTTCAACTCATTTACCATATCTTGATGTTTAGAAGTCATCCTAATGGCCCTGATGCATTGCCCTTTGAAAATGTCTCTTTTCAATAGGCTTTTGATCGCAAACTCAAAAAAATTCAGAGAGACAAAGAACAGTATAGTAGACATACTTGCTATAAATGGGGTAGTAACAAGGCAAGTACATAGAGAGTCTTAGAGGGTAGACATACTGTGTATGATCAAAAAGCAGATGACTCTAAGCAGGATTTTTTTCTTCACCCATGAAAAGGTCTCAGGGGACTTGGAGAAAAGGGGGAAAATGGAGGAAGAAGTATTAAATGCTTCTCCCTGCTCAGTTAGTTCTGGAGACGTTCAGACTAATTCTAACCAATTGGACATAGTGGTAATTGACGATGTAATAAGTGAGTACAAAAACTTAAAAATTTACAATTACAGTAATGTTAGGTTGGAAACTGCTCATTTCAGCCTGTTTTCCAAAGGTTTGAAATTTATACCTACACCTACATTTCGGGTAGTTGATACTATTCTGGAATTTAAAAAGTTTACTAGAAAACTCAATTTGGCCACTATGTTCAATAATAAAGCTAGTTCCAAAGAGTTTAGTTGTACTAGCTTGAAGAAAAAAAGTACTTTCATTCCCAGCAATAATCCTTGTATTTCTGCCTTTGACAAAAAGGTCACTAAGGAGATCTACACTTTCAACAGGAAAATCTGTAACAATAAGAATCAAAAAGTTTTTTCTAATTTAAATAAAAAAGAAATATCTATTCTTAACGACCTCAGTATTGATCGCAGTAACAGAATTATGAAGCCTGATAAAGGCGGAGGTATTGTCATTTTTGATGCCACGACGTACAATGCTAGAATACATAACATACTTCATTCTTCTGGTAATTATGTTGTAGCTTCCCTAAATGAATTGAACATTGCCTATAGAAGAATTGACATGTTTCTTGAAGACTATATGTTAGAACAGAGAATCTCTGAAGAACACTTTGAATTCATGAAAGTTGATTTTCCCACCTTAGCCACTATAGTTGGAATTCCTAAACTGCATAAGGACCACTTGAACCCCCCATTTCACCCCATAATTTCAGGCAGCAAAGCCAAGACCTTCCCTATTGGAGTAGTTATTGACACCACTTTGAAATTTATTTACAATCAACTCAACCATTTGGTCAAAGACTCTTGGGAATTTTTAAGAAACTTTCCTGTCAATATAGACAACAATAATTTGATATTTAGTTCCATTGATGTCATTGACTTATTCAGTAGTATACCCATTGAGGAAGGATTAGAAGCTTTTTCTAGAAGCCTGAGAAAATACACTAATTACAGCTGGGACAAACTTTCTGTTTTAGTTGAACTCATGAGTATTGTGTTGGAAAACAACTTTATATTTTATGAGGGTGAAATATTCAGGCAAACCAGAGGCATAGCTATGGGTGCGGCTTGTGCCCCCATTTTCGCCAATCTGGTTATGCTTGATTGGGAGGAGAATCATGTGTTTAACAGCCATTATTTTGACAATATTGCATATTACTCTCGTTATCTAGATGACATCTACATCTTATGGACGGGTAACAGTCACACTTTTGACTGTTTCGTTAGCTATTTGAATTCCAGTAGTGGATTTTTGAACTTCACCTCTACTCACAGTACTACAGGTGTCCCTTATTTGGACACCTTTATTACCGTTGACTCTGACGGTTTTAAATCTATGGTATACAGGAAAGCCACTTTCACGAACTCTTATTTAGACTACAACAGCTATCATCCAATTAAATTGAAAAGAAACATTTTCAAAGGGCAATGCATCAGGGCCATTAGGATGACTTCTAAACACCAAGATATGGTAAATGAGTTGAAGTTTATCACTGGTCTTTTTAGTGAAAGAGGCTATGACATAGGTATGTTAGAAGATATAGCATCTTATGTGATTAGTCAATGGGGGTCTAAATACTCCCCGTTGTTGGGTGCGAGTAATTGTATCCCTACTAACTTTAATGATCATGTCAGACCCATAGGAGCTAACACTGTTTCTGTATGTAGACATAATAATTTACACACTAAAGGTATTAACTGTTTTTGCAGCGCTCTTATAGTTGAATATGGTCCATACAGTCAGGAGCTCAAAAATATAGTGGTCAGAAACTGGCATATTTTAACATCAACACAGGACATCACAAATATTGTTGGTCCTAAACCCATTTTTGTATTCAAAATGGGTAAAAATTTAAAACACATTTTGGAAAGTGAAAATCTATTTAATTCTTACAAAGGGTTTAACACCACTAAATGTGGCACTTGCCATCAGTGTTCATATATTTATGACTTGAACAGCATACGTCTAAATAACATCAATCATACCAAATTATATCTATCTAAGGGCAATTGCAAATCTACTATGTTAATATACATTGCTATTTGTTCCTTCTGTCAGTTCTTTTATATAGGAAAAACTGAAAGGCAATTTAGGCAGAGAATTTACTCTCACCTGTATTGTATCAGAAAGAAGGACACAAAGAATGCCCTATACAGGCATATTTTGGAACATGGGATTGAGCACACTTTTAAGTTTGGAATTCTGGAATTGGTTAGGAGCAAACCTTAGGGGAGGCAATTACAAAAATTACCTGGCTTTTAGGGAATTATGGTGGCAAGTCTATACTGATGCCACCACATTGCCAGGGATTAATGACTGTCTGTCTATTAAGCCACTCCTTCTTTTAGAGTAAACAGTTTATTCATACTGTTTACATTTGTGCTCATACTTCACATCAGAGCAGTTTTATATGTATTTACAGATTGCATCATCACTTATTTTAATATGTGAAATTTATAATGTAACTGTTTACTTCATTTTATTTTATTTCATGCTTTGTATGTATTTCCTTATTAATTGATTGAGCCAGTTTTGGCGCCTTTTTTACTAGTTAAATGATTGTCACAATGAATTCTTTGTTCTGAGGAAGCTCGCCTTCGCGAGTGAAAGCGCTAAACTTTTGGTTATTAAATGAGCCTTGTTTTTACGAACAGCTTCTAATTCTTTAGCTGGACTTTTCTGTGAGTGGTGGCAGCTAGCGTGTTGGTTCAGCTGCCTATTGCATTTGTTTTTTCGTTCATCCAACTCGCTTTCTTTCTGGTGTTGACATATTTTTTGAAAATAGATGGCACATGAGAGTATTCACATTACCTCAGGTATGTAAAACAGGGTACTTTTCTTTCACAGAAGGAGGGTTATATAGCACATAAAATATTTATATTGTAAATCAACATACATAGCATATGCGTATTTTCCTCTTAATTTTCTCTTTTCTTTCTCTCTCTTCTCTCTTTTCTCATTATTTATTTTAACTGTATCGTCTCCCTTTCTAAATTCTCTCCTATTTGCTATACTAATATAATCTATATATATTTAATAACTCACTGTCTATATATAGATAAATAATACTCTAAAATAATCTAGTTTTAAAGGAGAGTAATTGAAATAGTGAACATAATTAATTGTTATTACAATATTTATTAGATTAATGTTAGTCACTGTTATGCTTATTGGGACTGGGGACATGTTCGTGATTAACTCTGAAATGTTCCGTTCATATACATATGTCCTTTGAATTATTTCCTTTTAGTATTAACAAATATATTAAAAAAAAAAAAAAAAAAAAAAAAAAAAGAGGGAAAAATGTAGTGTTGGTTAAGAAAAGTGAAGCATCTGATGTTGTAAATCTTTGTTTATTCATTACAGATAGGACCGTGGTTCCATCCTCAGAACCGATACAGCTGTTTCCCAGCTCATGCAAGCCAAAAACTCTCAGCTAAGAATCTACCCACAATGCCCCTCTCCTAGTTATTCCAAATCTCATTTGCGGCGTTCCTAGTCAGATGTGTTAGCCATCTCTCTCAAAGCTATGTAGACAATTGTTAATTTTATAAATTTTTAGTCAAGTTAGCCTTTTCTCACTGTTGCCTATAACCTAAGCCTATTCCCTACCCTTTTCCTTGGTAATTTAATTTTTTCCCTTTTTTTGGTACTGTCTCTCTCTGCTATCTTTGACAGGACTTCCCTTTTTACTAGTGGTATTCTTTAAAATAACATCACTGGTATTTTCTCCCTTATTTTTTTCTATAGGATAGCATGGTTACCTTACCATGTCAGACAAAGCTAAGTTAGGATTTAAACGGTGTGACAAGTGTGGACATAAGATGCCTAACTCAGATACACATGTCTGTTGTGTTTACTGTTTGGGCATGGATCATATTAAAGCTGATTGTGACATTTCTGCTAGTGTTAGTAATCGGACACTTGCAGAATGTAAGAATAAACTTATTTTAAAAGGTTTACACAAGGCACCTTTCTCAGAGGCTCTATCTGGGTCAGAGTCTCACCCCCTCCTAAGACCAAAAAACATAAGGGAAAACTGAGTCACTTGGTTCCTGCATCTCCGTCAGTTACAGAACCGAGTTGGCTCCATGCTTTGCCGGCACTCTCGGCAGAGACCTCTTCAGCACCAGGCAATGTGTCCTCTGCCTCTGTGCCAACCATGATATTCACTCCTATTTTGGTTCCACCCATGGCAGCACTGGCTTCAGTGCCTTCCTTTGTTCCCACATTGGCACCAGTGACTATACATGCCTCGGCACCATCCCCAGCCATGGTGCCAACAGTTTCTTCGACTCCATTGGCTCCAAAACTCAAATACCTGCCAAGGACAAGATATTCTCCAACTTACGACTCTTTTTTAGGGCAGAGGTTTAGCCCCTTTCTTGAAAGACCTGATTCTCCTTTAGCAGCCTCCTTTAGATCCACTAGGGTTTTTTCTGAACTAGACCTAGTGTGGATTGTGGACCAGCTTCTGACAGCTAGAGGATTGCCCATTCCAGCAAGACCTTCCATCCCTCCTGGCTCGGAATCTTTTACCACATCTTCCCCTGTTTATCCTCCTTCAGCATCCACCCTGATCTCAGTACCGATGTCCGCTTTGGTACATATTGTCTCAGCTCTGACAGCAGTGTTCCCCCTGTCAGCACCAACCACTCTTGCTGCATTGGCTCCGATGGAGCCAATGCTTTCTTGAAGTGGTGCTTGGACCATCCATACCTTGGTACCTAGTCCGGCACCTATTTTCTCACTGGCACCATCTATGTCCATGATTCCAATGGCTTCCAGTTCTCTCAGAACCCCTCAACTGGAGGTGGGCTCTTCGGGGTGGGGTTTGACCCCAGTTCTGAGGTTGCACCTCCCGATTCCAGGCTCCCATCCTGCCTTGAGTGGGCCTGCTGTACAGGTGATGGAAAGGGTCCTTCATTCCGAAGGCTCATAGTCAGCACCAATGACATCAGTATCAGAAACCTCCCCTAGCATGCACCTCTCCCAACCCACTATGTCAGGTCCCCGGGCACGGGAGTCACAACAACCCTCTTTGAAGGGAACCCGTTCTTCAGAGTCCTCCTCAGAAGATTCCACTGGAGAGCCACCCTGGAAGAAACAGTGCAAGAGGAAGCACCTTGATTCCCCGGAGGAATCTATCACAGAAGACACTGATTGTGATGAGGGGGAAGGGTCCCCATGTTCTCACTCAGACAACATTTCATTTGGAGACATTCTTGAAATCCTCAAACAGCGTGGGGAATGGAATTCCTCTAACCCTTCTTCTGAGGAATCGGTATTCCTGTAGGCCTTCTGTGCCCAGCCATCTACTTCCTGGGTGACCCCACCAACAGATGACCTTGTTAAACTAATTGTGCAGTGTGCCTGGAAGGCCCCAGACAATGTAGAACCTGTCCCCGCAGGCCGGATACAATTTTATCTACACCTGAAGACCAGCTCCACTGGTCCAAGCAGTTTACATGTTGATTTTATGGTCGTGGCGGAGGCCACCAAGATGGAACTGGCAGAAGATAGTTCCACCATCCATCCTCCAAACAGGGAGTCCCAGACCATGGATAAACGGGTACCTATCAGTTCACCGACAGGTCAAAACATCGACACTCACATGTTCGACTCCAAATCATCGACACTTCATAACATCGACGTTTCAGGTAAGCGATCTTCCCCCTCACAGGACCCAAGGTAGCACTCGTTTCTCTGTTATAACGCGTAAGATTTACATCATTCTTCAAAATTTACCCTGACAGTGTTGTCCTTACCTTCTTAATAGTGAAACGAGTGCTACCATGGGTCCTGTGAGGGGGAAGATCGCTTACCTGAAACGTCGATGTTATGAAGTGTCGATGATTTGGAGTCGAACATGTGAGTGTCGATGTTTTGACCTGTCGGTGAACTGATAGGTACCCGGATAAACTAGGGAAGTGGACCTATGCTTCAGAGACTTTTGCCATTCAGTCGCTGAACTATCTGGCACACTTTACTCGCCTCCAAAGAGACCTAATTTCCAAAATGTCTTTCTCTTTGGTGGTGGTACTGCCTGATGAGGTGCATGACACTGTCACCTAAACTTGAATCCATCTCGAACTCCTTGATGCATCTGATATCTCACACCACAGAGTGGGCAGCTCGAGCTGCTGCATCTGGTGTTGTCATGAGACGTAATGCTTGGATGCAGTTGTGTGACATTGCAGACCCCTTTAAATCTTCCTTCATCAATGCACCTGTCGATGAATCTGCACTTTTTGGCCCAGGTACGAGACACACTTGCACATAGTGATAAAGATGGAAAAACTTTGTCTGCTGTGGGCATACACTTTTCCAACCCCCAGAGGTCCTACTCCAGGAACCAGAAGGGAGGAAAGATGTGGTTCAAGAAATCCCAAGGATCCTTTCATGACACTCGTGGCGAACAATCCCGCAGGGCAGAGGGGGCAACTCATATGGAAGATGCCCCTTTCAAGGTAGAGGGGGTCTGCGTAACCAGGGTGTCAGAGATTCTTTCTCTGGCAGACCCTACCAGTGCTCCTGAGCAGTGGCCCAATTGCTTTTCTCTGGAAGCAGTCGAGGGTTGTTTTTCTCTGCATCTACCAGCCTAGCATCTTATTACTACTGATGTTTGGGTGCAGAGAATAATATCCAGAGGCTACCAAATACCATTTGATTTAACTCCCAGACCTGTCAAACGAATCCCAGATGTACCACCCAATCAGAGGGAATTAGCAGCCTTAGAAATAGAAAAGCTGCTAAGAAAAAGAGTCATCCAACCATTCCCACCAGACCAGACAAGATCCAGGTTTTACTCAAGGTTCTTGCCAAAAAAAGACAGGGGACTGGAGTCCAATCCTGGATCTTAGCCTACTGAGCAAATTTATCAAACCTCAAAAATTCCGAATGGTCACAGTACAGTCCAGTCTTCCCTTCCTAGGCAGGGACAACTGGATGTGCTCTATAGACCTCCAGGATGCGTACTACCACATAAAGATGGATCACTGCTCCTGGAGATTTCTCCACTTCCGGCTGGGAGCCAATCACTACCAGTTCAGGGCACTGCCATTCGGTCTCTCAACAACCCCAAGTGTTCACCAAATGTATGGCAGTTGTGGTAGCTCATCTTCGACTACAAGGATTCCAGGTGTTTCCCTATCTAGATGATTGTCTCCTTACTGCTCCGACCAGGAATCTCCTAGTCCAAAGCCTCTCTTACACTCAAGGTCTCGCTTGGGGATTACAATCAGCAAAGACAAATCTCAGATGTCCCCAACGAAGACACTGGAATTTATTGGAGTGGTCTTCGACTCAACATCCTGTCAAGCTTCTCTTCCCCCTCACAGGTTTTTGAAAATAACACACCAAATCCAAGACCTCCTTCCTCACACATATGTACCAGCACGTCTTGTACTGCAACTCTTGGGCTCCATGGCAGCTGCCATTATGTTAGTACCACTGGCAAGACTGCACATGAGAATCCTGCACTGGCTCCTTTCCACACAATGGTCATTGTTAACCCACCAACTCAACCACATGATACACCTTACAAGCCATTGCAAGGAAGAAATGCTATAGTGGATGAAGCCACAAATTAATCTTTGGTGTCGACCATTCTGTCTTCCCCAACCCATGGTCACAGTGACCATGGATGCTTCACTGTTAGGGTGGGGGGGGATTTCCAGGGAAAGACTGTCCAAGGCACCTGGACCCCCATCGAGGCCAACTTGCACATAAATGTCCTAGAACTGAGGGCAGTTCTCTTAGCATTGCAAGCGTTCCATGCATCCCTACCCTCGGGAACCATTGCAGTCAGACAACGTCAGTTGTTTGGTATATCAACAAGCAAGGTGGAACCAGATCTTACACCCTGTGTCATGAAGCCATGAGGATTAGGCACTGGGTGATAGCTTCCAATCGCTTTCTTATAGCAATGCACATTCCCAGGAGTTCCAATCTTATTGCGGACAATCTGAACAGGAACATCCTGATACCTCATGAGTGGTCTCTCAACCCTGTAATAGCAGATCGGATCTTCCAACATTGGGGCAAGCCTTGCTGCAACCTGTTGGCTTCCCATCTAAACTACAAATGCAGAAGCTATTTTGCCTTGATTCACCCCCTCAGGGGGAACCACCGAGGGATGCTCTAATGCACAATTGGCCCTCGGGTCTTCTGTATGCCTTTCCCCCATTTCCCCTCATTCCATAATTTCTCCAGAAAGCTCAGAGGCTGAAAAGCAAAGTGATCCTCATTGCTCCCTACTGGCCACATCAATTCTGGTTCTCATTTCTATGGCGTCATCTGATCCACAGCCCGTGGATTGTGGATCATTCCCAAGACCTGTTATCTCATCCTCAGGGAGTGATTCATCTGAACCTGCACAGTCTCAAGCTCACAGCTTGGTTCCTCCACTTCCAGTGATAGCCAGGCTGCCTGACATCCCATCTTCTGTTCTTGAAATTCGTCTGGCATCACACAAACCTTCTACTAGAAAGGTTTATTCTAGTAAATGGACTAGGTTCTCTATTTGGGCCAAAGACCAGAACTTAAACCCTTTCTGTATGCCTATTCAAAAGATCCTACAATACCTGACTACGTTTTTATATGTAGGAGCTTCAGCTTAAATGATCACTGTACATTTAGCAGCTATCACCAATTTTCATAATGGTTTTGATAATTCTTCAGTTATGTCACACCGCCTATGCAAGACCTTTTTGAAGGGAGTATTACGTGTTAAACCTCCATTCAAGCCTCCCTTAGAACCCTGGGACTTGACTCTGGTGCTTCAGTCTCTCACAGGTTCTCCCTTTGAGCCCTTTGATTCATGTGATTTGAAATTTTTGTCATGGAAAACCATACTTCTAGTAGCACTCATCTCAGTGAGAAGAGTATCTGACCTGCAGGCCTTGAGTGTCAAGATTCCTTACTTGAGCTTCCACATGGATAGGGTGTCCCTTTGTCCTGACCCTTCTTTCTTGCCCAAGGTCATTTCTGGCTTTTCCATTAACCAATCTATTGACTTGCTGGTTTTCTTCCCAAGGCATTCTAATAGAGGGGAGTACCTTTTGCACACCCTTGATGTGCACCGGCAGCTTCATTGTTATTTGGACAGGACTAAATCTTTCAGGAAAACAAGCAATAGTTTATGGCCTTTGAAGGGCCCAGACTGGGTAAACCTGTTTCCAAAGTGACTTTATCCTCTTGGCTTAGAAACGCCATTACCTTTATCTACCAACAGAATAAGATATCCTTACCTTCCAGAAAAAAGATTCATTCTACCAGATCTATGTCTACTTCTGTAGCTTTTCATTTCAGAGCCTCTATGGATGATATATGCACAGCATCAACTTGGGCAAGACCTCATACTTTTATATCTCATTACAAATTAGATTTGGCCTCCAGGAGATGTGTATCTTTTGGTTCTATGGTGCTCAGGAATATCCTTCCTTAGGGATACCCAGGAATCAAGTGGGGTGACCATGGTGGTGCAGCGGTTAGCGTTGTCACCTCACAGCAAGAGGTTCTCCGGTTCGATCCTCAGCTGGGGCACCTTCTGTGCGGAGTCTGCATGTCCTCCCTGTGGTCAAGTGGGTTTCCTCTGGGTGCTCCAGTTTCCTCCCACATCCCAAAGACATGTTGTAGATGGATTGGAGACTCTAAATTTGCCCTAGGCTTGAGTGCATGCATGTGTGTGCCTTCTGTGGAAGGTTGGGTGCCGGGCTGGCAACTCGACACTGTAAAACTCCACTGCCAATCATGAGCAGACAGGTGATCCACTGTGGCGACCCCTAACCAGGACAAGTCGAAAGAAGAAGAAGAAGAGCCACCCAGGACTCAAGTAGCTGGGGACTCGGTCCTATCTGTAATGAATAAACAAAGATTTACAACATCAGATAAAGAAGTTATGTCTTACCATAATGTTCCATCTGTGTTGTAGATCTTTGTTCATTCATTACTTCCTGCCCTCCTTCCCCCTGCCTGGACTCCTGGTGGACTTTAGGAACTCCTGGTTAGGGTATTTCCTCAGACAGAGCCTCCTATTATTTTTTTCTATTACTACATCTTTTATCTAGGGTGGGCAAACTTGATCTGGAGTAACTAAGAGAGGGGCATTGTGGGTAGGTTCTTAGCTGTGAGTTTTTGGCTTGCACAAGCTGGGAAACAGCCATATCGGTTCCGAGAATGGAACCGAGGTCCTATCTGTAATGAATGAACAACGATCTACAACACAGATGGAACGTTATGGTAAAACATAACGTCTTTTTTCTTAACATTCTATTTGTGTTGCCATAGCAACAGTAAACAATTGCTGCAGTTTCTAAGGGCACTGTGAACCTACGAAGTGCATTTAGCCTCACAGATAACAAATAATAAGAAAAAGTAATGTTGTTTAGTTATTAAAATGAAAAACAACCTAAGCAAGGTAAAATAGATACATAATAGGACTATTTGTAAATATTTTATGATTTATCGTCATAGGATTAAATATTCATGGAAACACAGCTGAAATGTTTCCAAACTATATGTACACTTAAATGTAGCTGATTGATTAAAAAGTAGTAGCTGATTCCACAAGTTGTCTGAACTGTAAAAGTTACATTTTATATGTTACTTGAAATTGACAGTCTCTAGAGTACATGAAAAGATACATATTACTTTGTGCAACATGTTATCTTTGCAGTTACCTCACACTCTGTACAAACTCACTTGGCAACTGTTAGCTATTGATTTAAAATATCAGTTTAAATATTAAATGTGCCCTTGAAATGCTATTGTCATTTTGACAAAATATAATCTGAACTGCAAAATGAATGACTTGAAAGAAGTGTAGTAATGCATAGATTTCAACGACAGTTGTTGACACTACAGTATTAGTAAGCATGTATATTCACAAGGAAGTATTGAAATGTTTTAGTTTTCCAGTTAAAATAGGTTGTGCATCAGAGCTGGCAACTCGGCACGTAAAAATCTACTGCCAATCATTAGTGGACCAGAGTTCCACTATGGAGACCACTAACCGGGAAAAGCCAAAAGACACAACAACTGTCAACATTTTGCGATATCAGAAAGTTTGAAGAGCTAGGAAATTACTATTATTTGTCTTTATAATGATTATTAGACAAATGTTAGACTCTGCTTTCTTTAATGAATTGTGACACGTTTATGAGGAAAAGTGGACTCAGATGTTATTACAATAGTTATTAGATTAATGGTGGACACTGTTATGCTTAATGGGTTACAGGGCATGTTAGCGATTAACTCTGAAATATTTCATTTATATACATACTGTCAGTTGAATTAGTTCCTATAATATTAATATAATATATAAAAGGAGGGAAAATGTACTGTTGCTTGTGAGAAGTGAAGCTTTCTTTACATTCTATTAGACTCATGAACTATTTCAGTTTTTTTTTTTTTTTTAACACTCATTGATTAGGAACCGCTATATTTGTGTTATCCTGTAAACAGAAAACAACTGCTGCAGTTTCTATGGACTTTGTGAATCTGTGAAGTGCATTTAGTCTTGCAGATAAATAAAAAAGTAATGTTTAGCTATTAAATTGAATTACAATCTAAGGAAGGGTAAATTAGATAACTTAATATAACAACTTGTAAATACTTTATAAATTACTCACATTGGACTACACATTCCTGGAAACTCAACTGAAATGTCCCCAAATTATATATGAAATTAAATTAAACTGTCAGATTAATAAATATAACTTACTTTAACAACCTGAATCCATAAGCTATCTGCTCTATATAAGCTACATTATATATGTCACTTGCATATGACAGTCTCTAGAGCACTCGAAAAAATACATATTATTTTTGCAACATGCTATATTTGCACTAACCAAACATTCTAAACTAACTCAATTGGCAACTGACAAGTTATTTATTTGAAAAATAAGTCTAAATATTAATTGTGCCCTTCAAATATTGTTGTCGTTTTGACAAAACAAAACCTGAATTGAAGAAGGAATGATTTGAAGAAGTGAAGTATTGTACAGATTTCAAAGACAGCTATTAACACTACATTATAAGTAGAACTGTATACATGCAAGGAAAAACTGAAATGCTTTACACTTTTAGTTAAAATAGCTTATTGTTAACTTTTTGCTTTCACAGCATGAAGTTATGGGAAAGAGTAGTGGAAGCTAGGTTAAGAAAGGAGGTGATGATTAGTGATCAGCGGTATGGTTTCATGCCAGGAAAGAGCACTACAGATGCGATGTTTGCTCTGAGAGTGTTGATGGAGAACTACAGAGAAGGTCAGAAGGAGTTGCATTGTGTCTTTGTGAATTTAGAGAAAGCATATGACAGGGTGCCTAGAGAGGAGTTGTGGTATTGTATGAGGAAGTCGGGAGTGTCAGACAAGTATGTAAAAGTGGTACAGAATATGTGCAAGGGTAGTGTGACAGCAGTGAGGTCTGCGGTGGGAGTGACGGATGCATTTAAGGTGGAGGTGGGATTACATCAATGATCAGCTCTGAGCCCTTTCTTATTTGCAATGGTGATGGGCAAGTTGATAGACGAGATCAGACAGGAGTCCCCGTGGACTATGATGTTTGCAGATGACATTGTGATCTGTAGTGAGAGTAGGGAACAGGTGGAGGAGATGCTGGAGAGGTGGAGATATGCTCAAGAGAAAAGAGGAATGAAGGTCAGCAGGACTAAGGCAGAATATCTGTGTGTGAATGAGAGGGAGGACAGAGGAATGGTTAGGATGCAGGGAGTAGAGGTGGCAAAGGTGAATGAGTTTAAGTAATTGGGATCAACAGTTCAGAGTAATGGTAAGTGTGGAAGAGAGGTGAAGAAGAGAGTACAGGCAGGATGGAGTGGGTGGAGAAGAGTGTCAGGAGTGATTTGTGACAGACGAGTAGCAGTAAGAGTGAAAGGGAAGGTCTACAAGAGGGTAGTGAGACCAGCTATGTTATACTCGTTGGAGACAGTGGCATTGACAAAAAGGCAGGAGTCTGAGCTTGATATGGCAGAGTTGAAGATGTTAAGATTTGCACTGGGTGTGACGAGGGTGGACAGGATTAGGAATAAGTATATTAGAGGGTCAGCCCAGGGTGGAAGGTTTGGAAACAAAGCCAGAGAGGCAAGATTATGTTGGTTTGGACATGTGCTGAGGAGGGATGCAGAGTATATTGGGAAAAAGATGCTAAGGATGAAGCTGCTAGGTAACAGGAAAAGAGGAAGGCCTAAGATAAGGTTTATGGATATGGTGAGAGAGGACATGCAGGTGGTTGGTGTGACAGAGCAAGATGCAGAGGACAGGAAGAAATGGAAACAGTTGATCTGCTGTGGCGACCCCTAATGGGAGCAGCAGAAAGAAGAAGAAAATTTAAAGAGCTAGGAAATTATTTCTAATTTGTCTTTATAATGTTTACTAAAATGATGTTAGTCACTGACTTCTTTAATGGATTGCGAATCATGTACAAGATGGACTACTGAATGTTATTTTTGTTTACCTATGTTTGCTGAATTTCTTTTATTAGTACTGATTTAAAATAAGGGAAAAAAGGGAAGGGAAATCTCTGTTATTGGTCAAGGGAGGAGAGGCTTAAGAGTATTCTAACTGCTCTGAGAACTCTCTAAGATGCTCTAAATACTATTTGATTAATACTTACCTAAGGTAAGTCTTGATTACCATATGGGTACCTACACATTCATTCTAGACCTGATGTGATTACCCATTCTGGAAGCAGAAGGTGCCCTATGTATGGGTCGAATTGTCAGGGTGATCATAGTTCATTCTTAGACTCTGCTTTGTAAATCTATGTTCTTCTTTCGTCTTTTCCCGGTTAGGGGTCGCCACAGCAGAACTCTGGTCTGCTGATGATTGGCAGCAGATTTTTACAGTGCCAAGGTGCCAGCTCGATGCCCAACCTTCAATGAAGGCACGCCCATTCACACATGTCTTTCGAATACCACTCGACTGGGGGGAGGACATGCAGACTCCACACAGAAGGCGCTCCAGCTGAGAATTGAATGGGAGAACCTCTTGCTGTGAGGCGACAATGCTACTGCTGCACCACCATGGCTTTCTAAAGCACTGCACACTAGAATGTAGGGCGCCTCTACTCAGAGTCAGGATACCACTGATAAGCCATGTCTTTTCATAAGTGTAAGTTGAAGTTGGTGAGCTGAAGAGTGGGAAAGTAAAGGAAGACAGTGCACCTACAGTAAATTCATATTTCATTGGTAATCACTCATTGTCTCCTGCAGAGTCCTTTTAGTCAAATTGTTTTAGTAATAATCTATTTGTTGTTGGCTTATTTAGTGTATGCTCCTCTGTTGCATTTCATTTATCCGAAATTACATATCTGACATGTTTGGGATCTCTTAAGAGTAACTAAATATTGGATATTTTCTAAGTCAACATAATAATTGTTTACAGTACTAACATTCCATCCTGATATATAAAATACTATAGAGTAACAATGGAGCTCAGTTGATATTGTAGGTTAAAGGTATGAGTGATAATCCAATAGAGCTATCTTTATCTATTGGATTGGGAATGACTTTCATTCCATGTTTAATGGGCAAATCATATTTACTTGTATTTGATACTTTAGAATCAATGTTTTATAGAAGTACTTTTTTAAAGCCTGATCAGAATTTTACCCTACTTATATTTAAAGAAGAAAGAACATTAAATTACACTCCCAAGTTTACACACATAAAAATAACATTCAATGTTATCAGAGAATATGGTATAACTACTATAATCAAAATAAAAAAAGAAGCAAAAAGTTTCTTCCAACAATAACTTGAAATAGATTTAACATTTTTATCATTAAATATTAATGGCGTAAATACTGCAAATAAACGATCAAACTTACTAAAACATTTAAATCTAAATAAGGCACAAGTAGTATTTCTCCAGGAAACACATTTTAAGACTAATGAAAGCTTTATTTGGAAACCTAAGGACTATACAGTCTTAGCTCAATCCTCCTATAGAACAAAGACAAAAGGAGTATCAGTTCTCTGGAAGAAAAACATAATCACTCCAAAAGTTATTTATGAATATGAAGACAAAGAAGGTCTACTAGCATTTGTTATAATTAAATTTAATAACAGAATATTGACCTTAGCTAATCTATATTGGTTCCCAGGAATTGGAATAGGAACAGTTAAAACACCTAGATTTTATTTCCAACAATTATAAAGGAAATCTTATACTGGGAGGAGACTTTAATTGTACCATAGAAGCTTCTGAAGCCACCAAGAAGTCTTTTCACATAGCAACTATTTCAAAATCCTTAAAAAGATGGATTGATTCATTTCATTTAATAGCACTTTTAAAGTAAAAGATGATAAAGCCCTATTATTTTCCTGTAAAGACCATAGATTTGGAACACAAACCAGAATAGACAAATTATTCGTAGTTCAAATTTACAAACAAAAATCCCCAACTTCTCAGTAGTTCCTTGCCCCTTCTCAGATCATGACTCTCTGATAATGAAGCTCCAAATAGAGTTTAAACCTTTAATCTCCTCAACTAGAATTCCATCATATATCACGAAAATTAAAGAATTCAAACCCTGGATGTTGTCAGAACTCCAATTATTTCTTGAAATGAATAATACAACAGAAATCAGTAGAGTCATGGTTTGGGACTCATTAAAAGCATATTTATTTGGTAAGACCCGTAGCTGGTAAAAAAGCAAATTTAGAGAGTGGGAATCTGAATCATTAGACTTGCAAACCAGACTCTTAACACCAAAATCTAAAAAAAAAAAAATCAGAATTGTCCAGACGTCAAAAAAGAAATAGAGGAATTAAACAAAAAATATAATGAAATTCTAACACACAAAACTTGTCTAGCCTTGGAAAAATTTAAAATAAGCTCATGTTCCACCTCCCCCAGATATCTACATAACTTATCTACAAGAATTAAAATACAATCTAAAGCAAATAACATTAGCAGTATATATCATGAAAATAAAAAGGGAAATAATATCAGATATAGGAGACATCCTTGAAGCATTTCAGTTCCATTATATGGAACACTTCAAAAAAGAAGATTTAGAGACCAAACAAATAAACTTAGATACAAACCTTATCAATATAAAAAAATCCAGAAAACTTAAAACTAGACCTGAAACCTATACCATACAAAGAAATTGTTGACAAGATAAAAGAAAGTAAATCTAACAAAGCTCTAGGGATAGATGGTATAATTAGGGAAATTTAGAAACTCTTCCCTTCAACAGTAATCTCCCTTTTTTCATGAAACTTTGCTAGAAGTCCAGTCAGAAGCAAAAATACCACCCAAATGGAAATATTCTCTCATAACACCAATTCTAAAAGATAATAAACCATTATACCTTTGCACCTCATACAGACCTATATCATTACTGAATAATGATTACAAAATATTCATGTCAATCCTAGCTAACAGAATAAAAATCCCACTTTCAAAGACAATTAATAATGATCAGACTGGATTTTTATATAACAGGCACACACATGGTAATATTAAAAGGATGCTTATTCTTACAGATTATGTGAATAAAGAAGATAGAGAAACACTTGTAATCGGATTAGACATAGAAAAAAAATTAGCTTCCCTCAACTGGGAGTATCTATTTAAAACTTTTGCATTATTTGAATTTCCTCCTCCCTTCATCTTATTACTAAAAAACATATATATTAATAACTTAACCTACATTAAATTAGGTCCTTTCACCTCAGAATCTATCCATATAACGAAAGGTTCTAAAGAAGGATGCCCCCTTTCTCCTATTTATTTGCTTAGGCTATAGAAATACTTGCAGAAATAATACACAATAATCCAAGAATAAAAGGAATAGAAGTCTATGACCAGTACATATCTAAAAATAATGTTTTTTGTTGATGATATTTTATTAACCCTATCAAACTCCAGAGAGTCATTAGGAGAGCTAGAAGAAGTAATGGAGAAATTTTATAAGATTTCAGGTCTACACTTTAATAGATCAAAATCAAAATTTCTATTTTTAAATAAGAAAAAAGAACTACAAGTTACAGATAAATCCATCATAGGAAAACAATAACTTACGCTAAATTATTTAGAAATAGTGTTATGCAAAAATATAAACAAAACAATATTAATAAATTATAAAAATATTATTAAAACAATAAAAATATATATAGAAAAGTGGAATAAAATTATATTAACTTTTGAAGACAGATTGCAATTAATAAAAATGGGCATATTGCCAAAAATACTATATGTGGCATTAGCAATACAGTTAATTCCTGAAAGATGCATTCTTAAAGAAATAAGCTCATGTTCAATAAAATGTTGATGGTATTCCAAAAAGAATAGAGTAGCTCTAACTCGTCACATTAGACCCTGGAAACAAGGAGGATTGAACTTCCCAGAAATAGAAACATATATAAAAGCATCTGTGCTTAAAACTACAATAGACTGGATAAACCCAAATTATTTTGCCAACTGGAAAGAATTAACAACAGCTATATTAACAAATAAATTTAATCTGTTAAAAAAATTTTAATAGTAGACAAATCAAACAAACCCAGGTATATACTATGCATAAGTATACAATATAGCAAAACCTTCTAAAACAACACTGGCTAATCATTACATCAATTCCTTTAGGAAACTTATCAATGCAAACATAGATCTAAAACTTTGGTTTGACCTTTAAACCCCATTTACCATCGCTAAGAACTTTCCTTACAAAATATATAGGGAAACAATAACCTCCTGAGAACAAAATGGATTCTTATGCAGGTTTCAATGTGTAAATAAATTAAATGTTTTAGATATACATATGATAAAAACTGCTTACAATATTCCAACACAGGACTGGTTAACCTAACAAATCATTCTAATGTACACTCAAGATTTATGCAGATTAATTAATAATTCCTCATTTAAAGATATTCCAAATATAAAAAGTTTTCTGTATGAATTTATAAATAATAGTTGTGAAAAGAAAAAATCCATTTCAAATCTATATAAAGATTTAATAACATATAAAACAATTCCCAAACCATCATACTGGCAGTTCTTAACAAAAGGTCAATCATTGCAGTTAACAGAAGAAATTAAAACTAACATCTTACTATCAGTTAATTACACCTCTAACACATAGTACTGGAAAATATTTAACTGGAAATACTTACATAGAGCATTTTTAACACCAGATAGAATTAAAAAGATCAGTACTACTGCAAATGTTTTTTGCTGGAGGTGTGAAAAGTCAAATAAAGCAGACTGACTTCATAATTTTTATGAATGTAATAAAATTAAATCATATTGGAATGGAATCAATCATTTTTACAAGCTTTATTTAATGAATCATTTACCTTAACTAAAGCATTGATTATACTAAATGTAAATGAAGGTCCCTACCTGAATAAGACGAATATGTATTTGTTATGGACAATACTTGCTATATCTAGGAAATGCGTAACCAGAAGGTGGAATTCAAATACACCCCTGACCTTGGATGAATTCTACACTTTACTGAAGAGAACTGCGTCGATGGAAATAAAAATCAAAGAACTATGAATCTATCCCAGGCCATTGGTAAATAACCCTTGGAAGAAAGCTATATCTTTGTTGGACACTCTGCAATAATCAATATCGTATCTCTGATAACTGATCTGTTAATTCTATATTTAATAACATACAGTGTATATAACTGAAAGTCAGACTATTGTAAATATTGTATATAGTTGTTTAAAATGATATTTAAAAATATTATGCAAATGTAATTTTAATTGAAAATAAAAAAAATTTTGAGGACAAAATGCAAAGCTTGGACAAAGTTAGATAAATTTATGCCAAGTTTCTTAAACATCAAGATGTTTATAAAATTCTAATGGCAGCAAAGAAAAAATCTATTTCATGGAATGGAAGCAAAATATCATTTGTGCAGGACTTAACCTTCCAAATAAAACAGCAAAGACAACAATTATCTCCATTCTGTGCTTATTTAATAGCAAAATAATCAAGTTCCAGATGAGATATCAAAATACATTAATCTTCCAACATAAGGATGCTAAACACATGAACAAATCGGCCAAAGAAGCAAAAACATTGTTCATGAAAATATTCAATAAACTGCCAGATGTTATAACTTGAAAAAAACCTTAGTAGGAAGCATTGGTAATAAATGGTACAAAGGGACATATTTAAAATAAATAAATAAGAAACAAAAGTACAAATGGGTCATTATATTCCCTTAAATGAAGGGGGAACCTAAAAGCAGGAAGAAATCTGTGTTATATTAAACCAGTTGCCTACATGGCCATTTTGATAAGCAACACTCCAATCTCTTTCTCCTCCTCTGAGCTGGACTATTTGAAGCTAAAGAGGTCAAATACACAGGGAAATAACCTGATGGTAAAAAAAAGTAATATTTCTTGTTTCAATTGACTTTGGTTAAGATCAGAAACCAGAGTTTCCAAAATAATAATCGAATCCAGAACATCAAGTATGAAGTTTGGCAAAAGAGAATTGTTCTTTGTTCATGAAAACATAACAGTTATTGACAAATTGTAGAGTTTCAACCTTGTACAGACTACTCCTTCAGACTGGTAAATGATATAGGTGTTTTTTTTTTCTGTAAGGGAACATGAACTTTGAAGGAACAAATTATTCTCTTGGTAAAATCACTCAGCTGTTAAAAAATAGTAAAATTTTGGAAGGTAAAAATGTACATTGCTGTATGAGGTACAAAGCTCTAATTTAATAAAGGAGCTGTAATGTACCATATTCTGTCCCATAGAAGAGAATAACAAGGTAAGAGCAGTATTATTCAAGTTTTTCTTATAGTTGGCAAAAGTATGTTCTTGCCAAATATCTGAGAAGCATTAAGATGATATAAGTAATAGTCATATATAAAACTAAAATTGTAATAACTGGAGTACCAATGGCTTTTGTCTAAAAAGTAAGTTATACAACTATGATACAAGGGATTTTAAATATGGCTAAAGTAAATTCTTCATAACCCTTATAACTCCAGTAAATTCTATTGGAAGTAATTTTAGACTGTAAATCAGTCATTGGAAAAATGTTATATTGCTTCTCTTACTATTGCTATTACAAATATACTAAATATACATGAACTACATTAAGTTATTACTGTTACAAATTCTCTCTCATTCCCAAACTGAAATTTCCATGGCTATAAAATGTTGTTTTTACTATATATGTGTATTAGAAAATGCTTGTAAAATGCTGATGGTTAAAAAGGTAATGTGAAATGTTCTATTTTTATATCTTGAGAGCTCCAATAAATAAAGGAGCCAAATTGTGACACATAACCTCAAAAGAAGGGAAAACATGATAAGAGCTCACTTTTAAAGGGCAAACATGACACAAGTCATTCTTATGAAGAAGTACAATAGTAATTACATATCGTATGTTCCTTATACTGGTTTATAGAAGTAAGTCCAAACAAATGCAATCTGTTTCTTGTGTTAGTTTTGAATTTCAAAAAAATAGTATTTCTTTGATATGCATCAAACCATAAAGTCACTACAGCTGTCTTGATAGGTTATGTTTCTTGTTGTTACAGCACTGGGAAACAAGTGATTTGAGGCTTGCTTGTATATTGTTAAACCTCTACAAATACCTTTGTTTTATTATGAAATACCTCTCAGTACAATTACTACTCTTGCTGCATTTAAAAACAGATTATTATGGACAGTCTTCTTAGACACCTAGGGTACTCAAATGGTCAGTCAATGGTGGAACATGAAGCACCAAAGTACTGAAATCTTGCAAAATGTTTATAGACTATGATTGTTGTTCCAAGTCGCATTCAAGAATCAGCATTGTCTATATGTTAACTATCTTAAATGAGAAGTATGAGTTGGCATAGTTGTGATTAGTGTCTCTTGGTGCACTAAATCATATGAAAAATGCAAGTCAAGAAATAATATATTCCAAATATTTAACTCGGTGAAAAATGAAGAAATACAAAAGTACAAAAACAGGATGCACTATTAAATAAGGTGAATCAAAGTTAAGTACAGTTTAAAATGAAGGTTATATAATTTGGGTGACACTTTTAAATACAGAGTCCTGGGCCAGAAAAGGTGAGTCAGGTAGGATATGCTAATGTTAGTGTTACTTGTTACTGATATTTGCAATATAAAGTTTTTGGAAAAATTATTAAATAGGGGTATCAGAAAATGTTGAATTCTAACTTGCAAAAAAAAAAATAAATATATCTATTGTTTGTAAACTGTTAATCTCTTCCAGACATGGTAGTTTTCTGGGTAGGCACAGGGATAGAGCTGGAAGAGTTAAGTGCTACATGAACAGAGAAATACTTGCTCAAACTATAAAAAATATATTCATATCAACACAAGGAGAAGACAACAAAACAAATTAACATTAAGGAAAACACAGCAAGAAAAGGGATGCAGATAATTGATTCATGGAATGTGAAAGGGTTACAAGATAAAAAGAAAAGGAAATTATTTATGCACTTAGCTTTTAAATCAGACATAAGCATTATATTTATAAAATAAACACATGTTAAATGAAGAATGGGTGAAAAATAGGGAGAAAAAAATGGATAAAAACAATAATAGCATCAGGTAATGAAATTAACAGTAGGGGGTTGCAATTTTAATTAAAACCTCATTCAAAGAAATGATTATACACAATGACTCAGATATAAATAGAAGCTGGTGCTATTTTTCAATTAAAATCTATAGTCTACAGAAACTACTTCTCTTGCTAAGCCTGTATACTCTATGTGTGAAACAACAAGATTTTATCATGGAAATACGTAATATCCTAACGCGATTTCCAGACTACTACTATATAACAGGAGGTGATTGGAATGCAATAATTGACCCCGTAACAGACAGAACAAGTAAGAGAAAAACTTATAAGACCCACACCTCCATAGTAATAAACAATCTAAAAACAGATTTTAACTTATTCAACCCACATTGCTACCGGAGCAAAAAACCCATCTGCAATAAAATTCTCATATTACTCCCAAGGTTATAAATCATAGTCTAGATTAGATTTTTTTTCTCATATTGAAAATATTCCTAAAGGTAGAAATAAACTATTGTACAGAACCTAGGTTTTCCTTGGACCACTCAAAGATTACAATTAAAATCAGGTGGCCTGGTGATCTAAGCTTGAAAGCAAAGGGTATAAACTGGTCCCTAAATCTGACCTTACTACAGAAAAAGGATATAATACAGAAAATTAACAACATATTTGAAGAACTCGATCATGACTTAACATGGACAGATATTCTGTATGATATTCAGTGGGCAGGAAGTAAAGCAAGGATTGGGGAATTTTGATTAAAAAAGCATCATACTATAAAAATGTATAAATAGAAAGAGAAAAAACTAAAAGCAAAAATAATCAAAATAGAAGAAACTGTCGAAAAAAAATGAACTCAGTACCGGAAGAACAGATGAATAACTTACAAAACAAATTATATATAATGCATACAGAACAATTATCTTTCACAGAAATGAAAACCTTAGCAAGAATGGGCACAAACTCCCTCAAGATTACTGGCGAGGATTATAAATGTTAACAATATTGTCCCTATGACAACAGAAATTGAATACCAAAGAAACACATATAATACTAATCAAGAAATTATCAAAAATGTTGAAGATTTATATATTAAACTATATGACCCCCAAAAATAAAACAGCAGAATTAGAGAGAGATACTTTTCTAAAGAATCTAAACTTCCCAAAGATAAATCAAACACAGAAGGATCTACTTAAGGCACCTTTCATGCAACAAGAAATCATCTTACTAATAAATATCTGAAAACAAGTAACACTCCTAGACCTGATGGTTATACTGCTGAGCTTTATAAATCCTTTGGACAAAAAAAGTTAAAAAAAAAATACTGAAAACATTTAGCTATATGTGAGAATATGGCATTGCAGATCTATATTTAATTAAACCAAAGGCAATCTTTATACCTAAAGGAAAATCTGATAACAAAAGCTCAGGAAACTAAAGAGCAATTTCTCTCATAAATCTAGATATTACAATATTAGTTTCATTGCAAACAGACTGAAAAAAGGATTACCAAACATAATATTACCTGGACAGTCAGGCTTAATGATTAGTAGGTAGACATGTGATAACACATTAACCTTAGATACAATGATCTTGCTATCTAAACAAAATAAAAAACCTATCTATGCCCTTGCTTTAGATGCATTTAAAGCCTTTGACAAAGTAAACCTAAACTTTATATTTTCTATACTACCCTATTTTGATATACCACAGGAATTTACAAATATAATAAAAATTGTATATGAAAGAACTTACACAATTCTGCATGTTAAAACACATTAAAATGCAATACAATTCTAAATGGGACCAGACAAGGATGTCCACCATCTCTGTACTACTTTAACTTATATATAGGATCTCTATTTTTATTCATAACCCAAAAAATTACCATCATATTTTTAATAATAAAATTGTACTAACAGCCTTTGCTGACAATTTAAACTTATATTTCACACTACCTAACATTGACTTGAGAAAAATCATAGACTCTGTTGACAGCTTCTCAAAAGTTTCAAACTATTAAATTAATCCCATAAAATCTCTAATTTTCCCTCTCAATCCATTAGGTTACATTGAATCATATTTTCCTAATTCAGAAATAAAATTAAAATACTCCCTAAAATACTTAGGGATATCCTTTGAACATAACCCAAAACTATTCGTGCAGAATAACTTACTAAAATATTGGCAGACATTGCATAGGATATCCAGAGGAGGGGGAAATTAAGCGATCCTTACTTTTGAAAGCAGCAATTATAAACATGAATATTCTCCCAAGATTATTATTTCAACTCAACGCAACAAATTTAATAGTTCAGAAAAACTTCTTTAAGAAACTAAATGTACCTTTAGCTAAGTTCATCTGGTACCCTAAGTCAGTCAGAAACAGCTATCAGAAGTTAATGGATCCTAAGGAAAAGGGAGGATTGGGACCACCTGACTTTAACTTTTATTATGATATAATATGTTCAAACATGGTCATTCTAGTTGCTGAAAATAATCCCAAGCGTGAAGAATGGTATCCATTATAGATTAAATTATCCCATGACTATGTCAAAAACAGTAAAACCAGTCCCAACGTTCTTCTATTTATAAATCATGAAAATCTAAAGGATAGCAGATTTCATATCTCATTAAAACATAGACTAACTAGATTTCAAAAAATGATGGAAGCTCTAAACTTAACAAATACTTATATCATGTTACAACCAGTACATCTGAATCCAAAGCTCAGATTAAATAACGAGATGATAAACTTGGACAACTATCCATTCATTAAAAAATGCAATGTTAGGGATATTTACAGACAGAAAGAAATATTTAGAGGACACAAGGAATGTCCTTAACCTTCAGAAAGGGTACATCATAATGTTAAGGCAAATTTTAAAGAACTGTGCACTTCAATAATAGGATATTTTGAAGTAAATTATAAAGACATAAATATGTGCAATATATTATGGAACTTACTTTAAGGAAAAAATGCTCTCTAATACATATAAGCTAATAGTATCCTTGTATATCAAACATCTATTTTGCATTCAAAATACTGGGTTGAAAAGCTCAAAGAAATTACTGAAAAGCAAAACTCTAAGTTCATCAAATCAACATTAAAATTAATCCCGTTTAATAAACTCATGTATACTTAACTAATGATAACGATCTTTTACACCAGAGATACTCAACAATTTCACCTCAGAAGTTTCACCAAACTGTCCTTGCTGCTACTCACAAATAATAGTCCTATTCCATATCTTCTGTAACTGCAAATGCTCTTATAAATTATGGTGTTCACTGAGAGTTAGACTAAAGAAGATGAGATATCTAAAATCCACATTAGGATGGGAATTTGCAATTTTGCATATCACCTCCCAAAAATTACCCAAACTTAATCTGCATATTCTAATTACCTTATACTCTCTAATAAAATTGTACTTTACTCAGAATTAGTTAGATCAAGCCAAATTGTCATGAGAGTGCTTCAGAAGTATATAAATAAAGTATATATCAGCACATAAACTGATAATAAATAACCAAAGTAAGCATTCCTGCTTTCTAAAATACTAGAGTCTTCTTCTGGATCATATATTATTAAAAGAATAGACAAGAAAAGACAAATCATTGTGAATGTAAACTAAAAAGGGCATAAGACATATTCTTTCATGCATGTGTGTCTAATCTAAACCACATATTTTACAGTTATAAATAGTATGTAAACTGTGACACAAATATTAATCAGAAGTTGACATTTATGTAGCCTTGTATATATTGTATATAGAGTGTTATCAATTTTGTGTATTTTGTTCTAACACTGAAAATTCTTTTGCAATACGATGTACCTAAATATGACTGTAACTCTTCTACAATGTAACTGAATTATGGCTTGTAAAATGACTGGAATTTAAATATGCAAATAAAACAAGAGAAGAAGAAAAATAAAAATATTTGAAAAAAAAGAAAATGGTGCATATGAAATTTAAATGTTTTAAAACCAATAAATGAAACAGAGAACCATGCTGTAAAGATTCACAGTATTTATTTACCACAACCACTATAGCAGACCAGGTTTCCCTCTGGAAAATGGTGCTTTACTTCAGTGCATACAAAAATGGCAGGGCAAATTGAATGATAATATCAAATTTAAAGTTGTATATATTATTCAGCCATGAAATCCAAAATCAAATTTCTAATTCAGGAGATATGAATAATCATAAACAAATTATATCCCTTAATTGCTCATAATCAAACAGTTTTTGAAAACTCTTGCAGTTTCTTTCATATCTCTCTCTCTCTCTCCATTTTCAGGAATTAATAACATAGCTGTGGCATGCATTTTCCTTACAGTCTTCTTCTCATTAAGAGGTGAAATGGTGAAAGACAGAGTCCCTAAACAGAGTATTTGTATATTTCAAAAATGTGAGATGACAATCATTATAACTTTTGCTGCTGCTCTTTCTCATGAGTTTTTTTCACTGATTGGATACTTCTTTTCACTTGTCAGTTTGACTGCAGCTGAATACAGATGGTAAGCTTATGTTCCTTAGCAACTTACAGATTACTGCTCACCTATTCAATAGTCTGTTTGATTCATAATGACACTGACCCCCAGATTCAGTAAGCCCTGCATGGTGTGCATGACTAGTGCAGGAGCTCCAGCAGGCAATATGTCTGTCGTGCGATCCAGGAATTAGCTGTAGGGATGTGCACGAGCGCTCCTGCACTAGTCCTGCATGGACTCAGCAGCTGTATGCAAATCACTCCATTTGCAGGTAAAGCCATGCAAATGAGATGAATTTGCGATCCAGGAAGCTGGACGCCAGCTGTGCAGGACTAGTGTAATCTGCAGAAATGTACTCCACCAGTAACCGACTACATTCCTGCAAACTACAAAACAGAGCCATGACAGCTCCAAATAAAGGGTGGATATTATGTAGAAAGCATGCCAATGGCCAAATATAAGGTCACTGACATGGAAAACAGTTGCAAAAATAACAAAATCAACTTTAATTTTTTTTAGCCGATCCCGGCTGTTTAAGCATAGGGCAGCGGCGCGCAAACGGGATCGGGCAAAAAATAAGAAAGAAAAACTAAAATAAGCATTCTAACCAAAATCACTATTTTGCCAATATACTCAATGGCAGGCAGAAGACAACATGACCACTGAATAGTGGTTGCTAAGGGGGGGGCTCAGTGTGGGACTTGTAACTATGCATCAGTAGGCAATCCTATGCAAATGAGGGGAATGATACTGAATCCCAGGTATTCCCTGCATGCTAGTCAGTACCCAACAGTGTAAAATCAGGAATAGCTTGGTGCAAGCCAAGGAGTTAGCTGACATCATAGGGGGGTGTCAGTTATACTGTAAGTGGAATGCAGCTCTGTGGCTCGGGTTTGCCCTTAGCTTAGCAGAGCTAAGCAAGGGGGTGTGTCTGAGGCTGCCTAGCACTCTTTACATTGCCTAAGTGGGTGTGCGCTCCATGCACTGGGTTTAAAGGGGAAAAAAAGTAAACCAGAAAATAGCAGCTCTGTGCAAACTTGAGCACTGTGTTTGTGCAGTGCGCCCCCAGGCTTAAACAGGAAGGCAATAGGAAAGGAGAACAGCAGTAGGAAGGTAATCAGGGAGAACTAGCATAGCTGGCAGGTGAAATGTATCAGAATCAGCCAATTACACAGGCAGCAGCCCAGCCCAGCACAGAACACTACTATGAAATATGCAAACACCTTTCCCTCTGCTTTTCCCACATACTGTACACCACCAGTGTATACAAGTAGGGGAATTTTAACAAACAAAAACAACAAAATGATAGGGCCTCCAATAGCTATCATACAACAACATGTGGAAGAGGCTGAGGGTGGTGAGGATGAGAATCCTGTCCACCAACCCACAGTGGGGAGATGGAGAAGAGTGTACAGACCCAGGGTAACCTACTAGAGGCTACATGAGCTGGAGATAGTGGAGCACTATAGGGTGAACAGGGACCTCCTACAGCAAATTGTTGAGCTGTGGCAGCCACACCTCACACAAAGAACTAACAGAGGGGAACCCATCCCAGTGGATACCAAGGTATGTGTAGGCCTAAGAATACTAGCTACAGGTACCTTTCAAAGGCCAACTGGGAATATCATGGGGATGTCACAGGCATCAGCATCCAGGGTACTCCACCAGTTCCTGGATGTCATGTCAGCACATGTCGGTGAGCATGCATATTTCCTTAACACCCGTGAGGCGTTGGCCAGCCATATGCATCTCTTCCACCAAATAGCAGAATACCCTGAGGTACTGGGTGCTTTAGACTGCATGTACATAAGCATCAAAGCACCACCCGGTGAGTGGGGTAGGGTCTAAATCAACCGCAAGGGCTTCCCCTCCATCAACTGCTAGGTCATATGCGAAGCCCAAGGCATAATAATGAATGTGTTTGCTGGCTGCCCTGGAAGCTATCATGATTCCCATATCTGGCATCTGACACAGCTGTTCCAGAGATTTGCCAATGGGGACATTCCTTACGGTCCCTAGTGGGGGATGCTGGTTACGCACTGGAGCCGTGGCTGATGACACCCATTAGAAATGCACACATACCCGAACAAGAGCTACATAATGAGGCGCACGTACAGACCAGATGTATAATAGAGCATGTATTTGGGATGCTCAAGTTACAGTTCCGGTGCCTGGATACATCCTGTGGAGCCTTGCAGTACTCACCAGCTACATGTACTCAAATTGTCATCGTATGTGCCATGTTACATAATATGATCCTGTGGAAACAGCTGCAGCAGGAACAGCATGGGGCAGGGCCACAAAGCCCACCACCATTGCCAAGGTCTGCACAGCACAGAATGACTCGGAGGAGGAGCAAACTGAGCCTGCCCCAGTAGGCAGAAGGAGGTGTGCCCAGGCCATGGCAAAGAAGCAATGCATAGCACATACACTGACACAAGAGTGAGCCAGGGAATGACACCTCTCTCTGACTCACACATACAGTAAAAGGGATGCCAAACATGACACTACCTGTGCTCAACCATGTGTAGGGAGTGTACTATGTGCATCCAACATAGGCAGCCCTCCAGCACCATCCTCAATACTGGCACACCCACAAGGTAAATCACTCTCCTTACCAATTGCCGAATTGAGTCATATGTGTTGTTACCTGTATCTATGGTATGGATATGAGCATACAATGGAATTGGGTGGCTGAATGGGATGCCAGCAGATAGTAGACCCCTATAGTGGCAGCATGAGATCTGTAACAAATACTAGTGTCACCAAACAAGCCAGTACTACACATGGTGACAAAACTCATTGCAGGAAATGGGCTGGGTCACATGTGTGTCCATACGACACACACATGCCAGTCAGGGAGGTTCACATACCCAACAACAGTCTCAGCCAGTAGGACGTGTGTAGACAAACACAAACAAAGGCTGTGCTAAGGCCTCTGAATAATGCCTATGGGTAACCTCCCCCTCAGGTCTACACAGAGAGACTACATCTGGTCAGGCAGTGGGATATTAGTTCTGAAGAGTAGGAAGTCAGAAACTAATATGTAGGTCAATCAAACCTAAGATCTGTAGTACACTGATATGACTCCAGTGAAATTGAGAACCTGACATACCAGTACAGACATAGCAAATATGTACAAGTGTTAGATGTGCCCCTCCCCAATCCTGTGTAGCAATGTAAAAACAGTCAGGTGTGCCCTCACCAAATCCTATGTAGACTTGTAGCATCAGTCAGGTGTGCCCCCCAATCCTATGTAGACATGTAGTAACAGTCAGGTGTGCCCCCCATTCCTATGTAGAAATGTAGTAACAGTCAGATGTGTCCCCCCAAAAACCTATGTAGCCATGTAGTAACAGTCAGGTGTGCCCCCCAATCCTATGTAAAAAAGTAAGAATGGTCTGGTGTGCCCCCCAATGCAATGTACACATGTAGTAGTAACAGGCAGGTGTGCCCCCCTAGTCCTATGTAGACATGTAGTAACAGGCAGTCCCCCAATCCTATGTAGACATGTAGTAACAGTCAGGCGTGTCCCCCCAATCCTATGAGAAATGTAGTAACATGTTTGTGTAGGAATAATACCAGTGGAGCACAGATGCCCAGAGGTAGCCAAGGTAGCAGGATAGATTGTAGCATTTGTACAATATGCAGGTATGTGTGTGTTAGGTTGGTGTTTGTTTCATATTGTGTGAGAGTGGTCAGTATGTATACATGTGGAGGTTTGACCTGGTGGCCATTGCCCACTACTGCCGATGACAGGGCCAAGTCCTCACAACTGCAGTGCCAAAGACAATTCCCACCAGTATAACACATGCTAGCAGTAAGCCATTGTAAATGTATGGTGGTAATATGTGTCACCATCTGAAAGATGAACATGGCATGGCTGTTGGCCTAGATATACAAGCAGTACACAGGGAAAAGTACCCCAAACATACAGTATATAATGTGTAACTGTGAAATGGACACACCCTTGGAATTGTACATGCAGGTATGCATCACATTATCTGGGCCTGTAGTAGGGAATACTGGTGTCGTCTGGCCGAACACTTGCAGATCACAAAGGTGATAGGACTGATGTATTGGGAAACAGCTGATGTACCTGCACATGCCAGCATAACTGGAATGGCCCATGCATATCTGTGAGTCAGATGCAAGTAGTGTCCATAGCACACATGCACTCAGCTCACCCAAACACCACCCACAGGTACCTCTCTGGTCGTATCCCTGCTGCTTGGAATGGGTATAATATGACCCCCATCTGTGTATGGCAATAGTGAAAGAATGCAGCATGCAGTGCAGGTGTCCCATGCAGGTGTGTCCCTAGCTGTAGGTAGCACCCTGCCAGCATCCACACCATCTGATCAAAACTGATAGAAAGTATTGGCATGAACACCAAGCACACCTACCCTGTCACCCCAGGGGAATATACTGTATGGCGGTCTGGGACTGTAGGACTGACAAAATGCAATGGCCTGCCACAGCTGGCCTGCATCACCACCAAATGGCCTACATGCCTCTGCCAAAGGCCTGTGTCTCACACATACTGCCAATGCATGTTATATCATGGACACCCAAATAACAACATAACACACCCCACATAAGCCATATGCAAGGCCATGTGGACAAACCATAGTAACATGTCCACCATGTCCCACTGCATGAACTGTGGACCAACACCAAAACACAGCTGTGATGAGGTGATAACCTTAGGGAAAGTATCAGAGAATGTATGCATAATGTATAGAAGAGGATAGAATAATAGATGTGGGGTGGAAGCATGGTCAGCATGGAATGTGCAAGGTCCGACACACAGATGCATGCACATACTATCCTTGGCTGCAAACACATAAATGGGTGGCAACAAACCTGCCCATACACCACAATAGGAGTAATATCCTGACTTATGACCCCTGCATCTGAGTAACCTGTGTGAATCTGTACAGCTGTGAGGTATTGCCACAGCAAGATAAAGCCATACTGTCATGTCGATGGATGTACAAGTATGGGATCTTCTGCCAGTACTGTACCAAGGTGTTGAACTGGATACACAGACCCTGCAGCAAGTGTCTGCAGCTCCCCCTCCAGAATGGCATAACTTTCCATGAATATGTAGGCATTTGCACACAATACCGGACACAGCTGCATTCACCCTTGTCCCCCAGGACATCACTGTGAGCAAGAATGTCCACCTGACAGTACTTGAGGACATAAAACATCACAGTGTATAACAGTACACATGTCTGAATATCTCTGCTAACACCAGTACCATGTAGCAGAAGCAGAACAGACACAATCACCAACAGTACACACTATCCCTTGTACAGTTTGACCCCATATTGTCAAATGATCTACAGATACCCTGCAGAAACAGTTTGCTACTTATAGGTGCGCAACACAAATGTCTGCACTGGAGTACAAACTAACTGGAATGGATCCACACATTCAATACAGAAGGGCATACTGGGCATGCTTACACACCTAGAGAAATAAAGGCAATGTCAGACAACAATATACTGAAAGGTCATACTGGGCATGCTCACACACAAACAAATGAAACCCATGTCTGCAAACAACAGTGGACCATACATATCTGACAGTTGCAGATGGTAGTGCATACACTCCTCAGTATGCACCAGTCATGCTTTGCACACACATTGGATAGGAATACAGACATATATCCAAGGACAACACACTATAATATGCCAAAAGCAGACGTACATAGATGTGTGGAAGGGAGTGACTGTGACAAAGAGCCATCCATCATGAGGCCTGTCCCACCCAGCACACAGCCAAATCCTACAACCACATGATGTGTAAATGTCACTCACTGTAGAAAGTAGTCACTGGTATGTGTCAGCATTACAGACTATGTGGTCCAAGTGCTAGCTGTGCAACATGACTGTACAAGGCAGTAGTAATCTAGCAGCTGTATACACATACCTGCGGAATATAACCATGTGTGTGCCTGCATGTGGTGTGTCAACCTCTAGATGAATGGGTTATGGCCCATGCACACACACTGCCCTCCCCATAGCCCTACTATGACAAGCCTGCTGTCATCCACTTTGAAATACACCTTTGGGAATGGAGTAGCCCAGTAATCTCTGTGGCACATCCTAAAACAGCGTAATGCTGTAGTGTGATAAACTAGTTAGGTAAGAGTTCTAATCCCAGGCATGGCAACTGTGCGTGTGTGTGTGTGTGTGTGTGTGTGTGTGTGTGTGTGTGTGTGTGTGTGTGTGTGTGTGTGTGTGTGTGTGTGTGTGTGTGTGTGTGTATGTGTGTGTGTCTCTGTAAAGCGGGCAATGCTTTTTAGGCTAGTCACACTCATTACAATTCAAATGCCCTACTTTGGCAAGGCTGCTGTTTTCATTCACTGTGAAATACACCTTTGAGAAAGATGTAGTCCAGTAATCTCCGTGGTGCATCCTATAACTGAGTAATGCTGCAGTGTGATAAACTAGTTAGGTAGGAGTTCTAATCCCAGACATGGCAACTGTGTGTGTGTGTGTGTGTGTGTGTGTGTGTGTGTGTGTGTGTGTGTGTGTGTGTGTGTGTGTGTGTGTGTGTGTGTGATTCATATCCTGTGTGGAGGTGGCTGTGTGTAACAACTGGACTCATTGTGGAGTGGGTTTTGCAAATGTCTTATATGATGGCCCTATTATATGTCACAATCTCCACCTTACAAGGATAACAAATGTGAAATAGCTGAGAGGCTGGGTGGCAATCTATATCCCTACATGTGATATCAAGGCCTGGCGAACAAAGTTAGCAACCCTTATATTACACAGAGAACACTCTCAACCAATGTCTCATACACAAACACACTTGCCTAGGCAACAACTGCTATGTTGGTAGTACCCTGCATATTGCCCACAGATAGTAACCATGGTGTGATTGCAGTGGACTTCAGAGGGCACGGCACCCTGTCCATCAGTACAGTATGCATGTGCATGCAGACAGTGTGCCTTCACTATGCTCCCCACTGGATGCCTGCAACACCTGTGGTGCCATCGAATGTGACCCACAAACGACATACCATGCCTTATACACATGCCCGGTATGGACAGATGCCACTGACACTATGAAATACCTGTATCATGCTATCATTGTAGGTGCCAGGTCAACCTGCTGTCCATTACCTGTTCCCAGCACATGATGCCAGGACAGGTACATCTGATTATAATAATCTGTGTACAAAATATGGCCCAGACACCCCAAGTACAGTTCCACATTTCACTGTACATGCATGTGGGACATGTGCACATCCCAGACAGCATCCATGTCATGGACTAAAGAACCACATACATGGCACGCATTGAACAGCAATGAAACAAAGAAGTAAACAGGTACCACACCAGAAGATAAAGAGACCTGTGGGTATAAATAACTGAATAATCCACAATAATAGTCCAAACATCCACAGGAGTCAAGCACGATAATCCACAGACATAGATTTATAAAGGCAGCAAACAAAGGCAGCAGAAAATAGCAAATTCAATAATACACAGATTAAACGATAAAATCCAGAGTTTATTATTAAATGTAAGCGCTTTCACCTTTCGGCTTCTTCAGACATTTACAAAGCAAAAATGCAACCTTTTAAATATTGTGCAAATGCATTTCATTGGTAAATCAAATCACTACGTCATTCAATTAAAATATGTATACAAAACATATGCCTATTTCATTAAAAACAACTACTTTCTGCTATATTAGCTTAAAAATATATATATAAAAAACTATTACATATAAAAACTATTATATGTACAAAACTCTTACATATGAAATATGTATAGGACTACACATAAAAGACAAGTTATTAAGTGATTCAGGTGGACACTATAAGCCTTCTCTTTCTCAAAACAGGTTTGAGAGAGGCTTTATCATTAAGACCAGGTTCTCTGTCTGTTTGACATCTAATAATCCACTTGAGTTCATTCTCTTCTGTAAATGTCTCAATGTCACCTCCACATAAACTTGGTTTAAAAAGTTGAATCACTGAAAAAACAAATGTATGATTGGGACCTCTGTCCATAGAATGCTTAGCTAAAGCATTTGTATTACTGCCTTTGCGAATGTGATAAACATGTTCCCTTATGCGTTCCCTGAATCTTCTAGTAGTTTTACCTATATAGAAAGATTCACAGGAAACGCATCTAGCTAAATAAACCAAATGTTCACTTTGGCAGTCAGTATTGGTGTGAAAATAAAATTCAACACCAGTAATAGGATGTATAAATGAAGTCCTCTCATCAATGTATGGACACTGTTTGCATTTTCCGCAAGGCTTAGTATTTACTGAATTCTGGTAAAGTCAGAAAATTCCCTGCCCAAAGGACGATGGCAAAGAATACGTTTCAAATTTCTTCTGTTCCTAAAGGCATAAGTGGGTCTGGGTCCTACTATCCTGCCTATATTTTCATCTAATAGAAGTACATTCCAATATTTCTCAAAGGTCGTCTTGACATTAAACATGTCTGAGGTGTAAAATATAGGTGTTCTTAGATATGCTGGACCCGAGATGTTCCCTGAGTGACCCTCAATAGATGCTCCTTCAGAAAAATATGGTCTGGCTCTAGAAGTTCTAAGGGAATTAACTTTACTAATGGCTTCATTTAATTCTCTTGGTTTATAACGTCTGTGGATCAACTTTTCTTTAAGGTTGGAGATCTTTAACATAAAGTCATCTTGAGTCGGATTAATTCTAGAGGCTCTCATGGCCTGACCCATAACCACATTTTTAAAAATAAATGGAGGATGCATGCTTTCTCGATGAAGTAAAGTATTTCTGTAACATGCTTTACGATGAATTGTAGTATTCAACATTCCATTGTCTAACCTAATTATATCTACTTCTAGGAAGGAAATCCTTTCTCTAGAATAGTTAGTGGTAAATTCAAGAAAACTAGTAAGACCGTTAACAGTTGATACCATATGAAGGAGCTCTACTTCCGTGCCAAACCATATAAAAAAGAGATCGTCTACAAAACGTTTATAAAATAAAGCTTTTTCTCCGAAACTCATGTAAAGGGAATAATTGATCTTCCTCCCACTTAGCCATTACTATTTTGGCATAGCTATTGGCACAAGAAGTGCCCATAGCCACGCCATCATTCTGTAAATAGAACTCATTATTGAAAGTGAAAACATTATTCTGCAAAACAATTTCCAAAAACATTGTTAACTGATCTTTGACTATCGAGGTTAAATCAGAATATTCAGTTAAAAATTGATGTACCATTAACACCCCTATGCCATTGGGGATCACAGTAAATAAGCTTTTGACATCCATAGTTACAAGGATGTAAGGTTTCTTGTCAGGTATTTCTTTGATAAATGTATATAGTTCTAAGAGAAATTGTTTACTGTCCCTTAGTATGGTGGGGTTAACATTAACTATAGGTCTAAAGAAATGTTCCAGATAAAGGGATAAGGGTTCAGTAACCCAGCCTCTCCCAGCTACTATGGGACGCAGTGGTGGCTTCTCCAGTGACTTGTGGATCTTGGGAAGACCCTGTATAATTGGTACAAGAGGTTTGTTAACTCTAAGAAACTTCATTAAAGTACAATCTATATCTTGACTTCTGTAAAGATCATCTAGTATATCATAGATCTTAAATATCTTATTAGTGACCTCATCTAGTTCAATCCTAGTGTAGTAATCACCTTCATTCAACATTAAAATCATGCTCTCTAGATAGTCTTCAGAGTCCATGACAACAATGGGTCCTCCTTTGTCTGCAAGACGAATAACTATAGTAAGGTCCTTAGACAAGTCAGATAAGGCCTTCCTTTGATTAAAGGTTAGGTTCTGTCTCCTAGCTTTCCTACTTTTATCTTTATTGAGTTTATTCAACTCATGTAGATCTTGTTCGACCAACTTATTAAAAGTGTCCACCAAAGGATGTAAAGTTGGAACATATAAACTAGGAGTACGAAATGTGCCAATATTCCCTGACCTGTTGACATCCCCAAATTCCAGTTTCAATTGTATATTATGTGCGAAAAGTCTAGTGTCCAAAACTGAATCAGTAACATTGTTTACACTACTAGGAATAAAGGATAAACCCTTATTCAAAACCTGGACTTCATACCTAGCAAGAATCTTATGGGATAAATTCAAAACTACGGATTGGGAAGGCGTTCCCACATCTTCTTCAAAGTTGGTCCAGTGTGGTCTCCCCCTGAACCTTTCCGCTTCATCCTCCCTCTGTTGTTCAAACTCTGCCCCTGCATACGTAGAGGAGTCCCTATAGGGAAAGGGGCAGGTGTAGTAGACCTATCAGCAGTCAAATGTGAGTGGGAAGGCATAATGGAAGTCTTCCGTCTAACCACTGGTTCAACATTAGGACCAGTAAGGACACAGTTATCGACATGCTTGTCAGTAACATTGTTTAAAATACAGATATTAGTTAAATCATTCGAAGCAGCATGAGTCTCTATGCTAGTACCTTCAACATTTACATTATCTAAATTATTTAAATTAATAATTGGTTCTGTCACATTACTAATTATGCCAGTTTCAACAGTCCTTTCATCCGAATTAATAATGGATGAACGTAAAGTAGAAGGAGCACAGCCATCATTGTTACTAATCCCATTGTTATTCCTGGGCCAAGTGAAGACTTGACCCAGTTTAAAGTCTCTAGCGTCTCTGTTGATTTTACCCTTTTTCTGCTCCAACAGTCTCCTTTCATAAATGTTAATGTTATCCAACAGTTTATCCATTGCTCGTTCAACTCTAGGGCCCGAGTACTTAGATAGAATATTTTCTTGTTGTTTAGTTAAATTATTCGTCAGTCTCTCCTCTTCAGGCTGAAGAACTCATTTAACAATCTCATATATTTAAAACTGAGATCTAGATTTAACTGCTGCCATTGATATAATAAACTGGGATATAAATTACCTGTTGTCGGCATTTTGAGAATGCACAACCCCCTCGGCACTATCTTCCTGTTTAAACAGACCTCAAAGTGCTGGCATTGCAATTGCATTCACTTGAGTTTTAAGAAGTCCAACTCCAGTCTATTCAGTTCATCATTCAGCCCAGCAAAATCATTATCGTTGTCTTCATTAATTCCATTTTCATCCGTGGATTCATAAGATAGAAGTAAATTCTCATTACCAGCTACACATGTACGAAAGCGTTCAGTGGAACCAAACGGGTTTTCACGTTCTCGTATAGTGTACGGTAGTTCAATAGAATCACTTCCTGTGCCAGTCATGCTCCCTCGGTGCAGTAAACGTAAAAACAAAATGAAACAAAAAAGTAAACAGGTACCACACCAGAAGGTAAAGAGACCTGTGGATATAAATAACTGAATAATCCACAATAATAGTCCAAACATCCACAGGAGTCAAGCACGATAGTCCACAGACATAGATTTATAAAGGCAGCAAACAAAGGCAGCAGAAAATAGCAAATTCAATAATACGCGGATTAAATGATAAAATCCAGAGTTTATTATTAAATGTAAACGCTTTCACCTTTCGGCTTCTTCAGACATTTACAAAGAAAAAATGCAACCTTTTAAATATTGTGTAAATGCATTTCATTGGTAAATCAAATCACTACATCATTCAATTAAAATATGTATACAAAACGTATGCCTATTTCATTAAAAACAACTACTTTCTGCTATACTAGCTTAAATATATATATATAAAAAACTATTACATATAAAAACTATTATATGTACAAAACTCTTACATATGAAATATGTATAAGACTACACATAAAAGACAAGTTATTAAGTGATTCAGGTGGACACTATAAGCCTTCTCTTTCTCAAAACAGGTTTGAGAGAGGCTCTGTCATTAAGACCAGGTTCTCTGTCTGTTTGACATCTAATAATCCACCTGAGTTCATTCTCTTCTGTAAATGTCTCAATGTCACCTCCACGTAAACTTGGTTTAAAAATTTGAATCACTGAAAAAACAAATGTATGATTGGGACCACTGTCCATAGAATGCTTAGCTAAAGCATTTGTATTACTCCCTTTGCGAATGTGATAAACATGTTCCCTTATGCGTTCCCTGAATCTTCTATTAGTTTTACCTATATAGAAAGATTCACAGGAAACGCATCTAGCTAAATAAACCAAATGTTCACTTTGGCAGTCAGTATTGGTGTGAAAATAAAATTCAACACCAGTAATAGGATGTATAAATGAA
Source organism: Protopterus annectens (assembly GCF_019279795.1). Classification (NCBI taxonomy): domain Eukaryota; kingdom Metazoa; phylum Chordata; order Ceratodontiformes; family Protopteridae; genus Protopterus; species Protopterus annectens. The sequence continues at coordinate 66,701,629 of NC_056727.1, read as the reverse complement.
GTCCTCTCATCAATGTATGGACACTGTTTGCATTTTCCGCAAGGCTTAGTATTTACTGAATTCTGGTAAAGTCAGAAAATTCCCTGCCCAAAGGACGATGGCAAAGAATACGTTTCAAATTTCTTCTGTTCCTAAAGGCATAAGTGGGTCTGGGTCCTACTATCCTGTCTATATTTTCATCTAATAGAAGTACATTCTAATATTTCTCAAAGGTCGTCTTGACATTAAACATGTCTGAGGTGTAAAATATAGGTATTCTTAGATATGCTGGACCCGAGATGTTCCCTGAGTGACCCTCAATAGATGCTCCTTCAGAAAAATATGGTCTGGCTCTAGAAGTTCTAAGGGAATTAACTGTACTAATGGCTTCATTTAATTCTCTTGGTTTATAACGTCTGTCAATGAACTTTTCTTTAAGGTTGGAGATCTTTAACATAAAGTCATCTTGAGTCGGATTAATTCTAGAGGCTCTCATGGCCTGACCCATAACCACATTTTTAAAAACAAATGGAGGATGCATGCTTTCTCGATGAAGTAAAGTATTTCTGTAACATGCTTTACGATGAATTGTAGTATTCAACATTCCATTGTCTATCCTAATTATATCTACATCTAGGAAGGAAATCCTTTCTCTAGAATAGTTAGTGGTAAATTCAAGAAAACTAGTAAGACCGTTAACAGCTGATACCATATGAAGGAGCTCTACTTCCGTGCCAAACCATATAAAAAAGAGATCGTCTACAAAACGTTTATAAAAATAAAGCTTTACTCTGAAACTCATGTAAAGGGAATAATTGATCTTCCTCCCACTTAGCCATTACTATGTTGGCGTAGCTATTGGCACAAGAAGTGCCCATAGCCACACCATCATTCATATGTAAGAGTTTTGTACATATAATAGTTTTTATATGTAATAGTTTTTATATATATATTTTTAAGCTAGTATAGCAGAAAGTAGTTGTTTTTAATGAAATTGGCATACGTTTTGTATACATATTTTAATTGAATGACGTAGTCATTTGATTTACCAATGAAATGCATTTACACGATATTTAAAATGTTGCATTTTTTCTTTGTAAATGTCTGAAGAAGCCGAAAGGTGAAAGCGCTTACATTTAATAATAAACTCTGGATTTTATCGTTTAATCTGCGTATTATTGAATTTGCTATTTCTGCTGCCTTTGTTTGCTGCCTTTATAAATCTATGTCTGTGGACTATCGTGCTTGACTCCTGTGGATGTTTGGACTATTATTGTGGATTATTGAACAGCAATGGTCACACACAATAGTTTCCCAGGTGACTGGATGGTGAATATAATACCCACCTGTGTGGGCCAATCCAGACACTACACCCCTGAGCAACACTGCAGAATATTGTCATGTGGCCTGATGCCAAGGTATACCCTTCACCTAGCCTTCTATAGCCTTCTGGCACAGTCAACTACTACATACCCATGAAGCAAAGCACGCATGCATGTCAGTACTGGCACCCTGTGTCTGTGTGTGTGGTATATGATGCTTTTGACCGCATTCACACTCACTACAACCCCCATTGGCATACTGAAGCATTCTGTCTGATGAAGACGCCTCCACATGCCCTTTGCCCATATAACCTCCAGATTACCCCTGTGGTGCATGTGATACCTGCATAGTACTGTATTGTGGCAAACTAACTAGTGAGGAAGTGTATTCCTGACCCTGCCAAGTGCATCAATGTGTGTGAGTCCCTGAGAGAGTGTGGCTGTGTTGACGCTGACACCTGTTCAGGTGGACAACCACATGTACTACACCTACCGTATCACTACCATATCACTGTTGCAGGTGTCACTCACCATCACATATATGTTTGGAGAGCTCCTCAACATGTAAGCTATGTGGCACATCCAAAAACTGCATAGATATGTGATAGCAATACATAGTCAGTCAGGGGTTTGATACCCTGTACTGGTAGGTGTGTGACACAAACATGCTTAGGTTTTACTCTCCCACCCCTCACTGACTTACTTTGTCTCTGTCTGCCTCTCTCACTCCCTCTCTGATGGATGTGGAGAACTACCCATGGTTTGCTTAAGCAGCAGCATGTGTTTTGTAAGTGATGCCCATGATCAACTGATGGCCTCTGCCTGAATTGCAGCCCTCCTCTAGCTGATTGCATGTGGAACAGCTGTGGCAACATTCCCTTAGCCAATTGCATGGAAACACACTTCAATATCTAGGAACATCATGTTGATGTTGGGCCTTTTCATTCACTGTGAGCAGGACCTAGATCTGGTGTTTGGCAAACAGCATCACAGATGGATTGGGGATCTACTTCTAACAACATACACTGTGGAAACAGGCCAACACACAGGAGGGGGATGTGCCTGAAATGACTATGGAATGTAAGTGTTGCTATTCTGCATTGGGAGTAATGGTTTAACAAGGTGTGTGTGGATATGGCTGGTCTACATGTTTTAATACCTGTCATGACAGTGCTATGTTTATAAGGAAACCCCCATATGTAGGGTCATCTGCAGACTGGGCAGTGTGTGGTGCCGTTTTTTTCTTGTGTTACTCACAGAGCACCTATCTGTGAACTGCAGAAGCATAGTGTGAGGATTGCAGTCAGTACATGATGACAGCCATGAGAGTTACTGACTTCATATCCCTCATAGGACATATGTCACAACAAACCCTGTTACAACAGTAAATGCATGAGGTTATCACAGCAACATGTCAATATTGGCCCTGAGTTTGTGCCTCCAGCTGCAATTCTGTCAACCTTTGTATATATGTCATCAGTAAGAGGTGCATATGTTCTGTACACCATAATTTACTGACATCATATCGGATAACAAGCCAGTAAGATATCAGACTGCTGCACATGTTATGTATAGTAGGGGTTATATTTGATGACATAACCTGGGCATTCTGTGGTTGTGTGTACATTACTGAGGTCTGTGTACCTATGGTGATTGTCGACAGTGTGTGCATTGTGAATATGTACCTTGGCCTGTGTATAGACTGTGATAGATGTCATTGTTCTTGGTCCTTTTCTATCTGATGTTACATGCTGCTCCAGTATATGTTACCCTATCAGCTTACATGTTTGTAGGGCCAAACACACACATGTCCCATACCACAGACAGGCATCGGACCACACTCTGTAGTGGCCCAGTATATGTAGGGTTAGTGTGTGAGTGACACATATGAGGATGGTGTTGATCAGATAGTCCATATACTGTAATATTACACTAGCTTACCATATGTGGCTATGGCTGTGTTCACATCGGTTGTGGTTATGCACTTTCACACTGGTGTCTGTTACTCTGTGCTGTGACATGCCTGTAGAGCCTGCTATATATGCAGGTACATGCGTATTCCCCCATAAGAAATGTAGGCTAGTGTTGTGGCAGTCTGCCTGTAGTCTGCACAGAGCTTTGTTACATGCCTAGCAGCTTAGTGTACTTACCCAGTGTGATGTTATGTCCAGATACTTGCCAGATGTACTGCTGCCAGGCCACCATAACAGTCATGTATTTCAGACAAAGCAGTGGGATGCTGTACAGATGTATGTCACTAACTAGTGGGTAGTATGTGACCAAGTCACCTCTGTACCAGTGGTTATTATGTGTCAGGACAGAGAAGGGTGTGGGAATGCATAACCTATGGGGGCAAATGTATACCAGTATTTACGTGATATACCCATCTACATGGCTGTTAACATCCACATTGTCAGGCTTGGTCCACATGTCTTGCACTAAGGGGTTCTGTGTATACCATCTAGACTGACCAGAGTGTGTCAGACTGTCCACATTTATTGGCCATATCTCTGCTGTAGTCCACAGGATCATTACTATGCTAGCAGTGGTACTGTACTATGATGTTCTTAGGATGTCTGTCAGTAGCCAATGGCGCACATGTTTAAAGCAGATGTGACCTCCCACACACAACATGTCTGTGAAGACAACCCCCATTACAGTAGCAATAGTCTACATATATACCTGCAATACATACATGGCATCCCCTTGCACTAAGAGGTTGGGATTATTGGGGCTGAGGTAGGAATCCACTCCATGCTCTGGACATATGGTGAACATATATGTATATATAATTATCCATATATCTATATAGATATGTACACATATACACATCAACATACATAGATGGATATGTATATGTACATATATATATATATATATATATATATATATATATATATATATATATATATATACACATAAATATAAACACTCAGATATATACATATAAACATAAATATATGTCTACACATATACAAATAGAGATACATATGCACATATACTTATGGATATCTACATATATATATATATATATATATATATATATATATATATATATATATATATTGACAGTAATAGGTATATCAAAATAGACATGCATGCACATATAGTTATAGATATCTACATATATATCTATATAAATAGGCATAAATGTACACATAGGATGTGCATACATATATAGCTATATATACATATCTCTCTCTCTCTATATATATATATATATATATATATATATATATATATATATATATATATATATATATATATCTATATATATATATATATATATATATATATATATATATATATAAAATATACATATACTATATATATATATATATAAAATATACATATACTATATATATATATATATATATATATATATATATATATATATATATATATATATATATCTATATATATGGGTCCCCTTCAATAGATCGAACATTTATAAGTTCGAACCACATATGGCCGAAACCATATACATATATATATATATATATATATATATATATATATATATATATATATATATATATATATATATATATATATATATATATATATATATATATATATATATATATTTATATATGAAGAGATGTACACATGGCCATATATATGTTGCACTATACAGATGTGTATACAGACATATGTATGAATATACATGTGTATGTACATGTAGACATATATCAAACTATTATATGTATATATATGTATATATCCATATTCCTGTCATGCGTAAACCTCACAGTTGTGTATACCCTCCCAGATGTATCTCACCGTATGTATCTGCTATGTGTACATTATGATAAAACAACATATGCGATGCAACAGTCATATTAATAACAAGTACTACACAATTATGGAAGTAAAGGCAATTGTTCAATACTAATCAATATGTGTATTGACAGATATATTGGAAAAACAACAGCTGTCTTCACAGTTTTCATGGCATAGTGGTTAAGTGTTATGACTTTAGTGTACATCGTCCTGGGTGCAAGGGCTGTTCATTTTGCTGTTGGGCAGAACAAGGGCTGTCGGATATAGAGTAGTTAAGGCAGTTTTGACCAGCTTTAAGTGAGTTTGCCCGGGTTCTCACGAAGCTAAGCGGTGCTAAGCTACGGGTAAATGTACGGGGGCTTACACAGTGTAGGCTTCGCTTACCAGTGCGCAAATCAGCTTAGCTGTTCTATTGCATTAATGCTGACACCTGCTAAGCATGGCTTAGCCCTGGTAACTAGTTCACACCACCCAGTCTAACATAGTAGGGTAATGACATCTGTAATAAGTGTATGTAATGCCATGTACAATACATGCGCCTATGTGCTGTCATTACAGTAGCAAGGGGTGTGAGTGCCATGTCTGGGGCACAGACATATATGAGGCCAATACTGCACTGTTATCCATGTGAATGTTTTACATACAGGGGTAGTAGCCCAGGGTACGTGCTGTCACACTAGCATGTAGTGTATCATGATGGTACTACTGTTGGCAGTACTTACCCAGGCAAGAGTAGATTGTTAAATGTAGTACTGACAACAGGCACACCTGCAGGCATAGTTGAACTCTGAGGCCTCCCTGTTGTATCCCTGGTGTGTGAGCTGTGTCACAATATATAACCCCTACTGGATAATGATCTGACATGTGGAATGTAACTGTAGACTACCGTCTGTACAGCACATGTTAGTGTGGGCTTCTGACGTAGTTATTGAATACATATTGTTGTCAAACGTCTGTCTGTCAACTACTGCATAGCTACTTGCCAAGCTGATGACTGTCAGTCCCTGTACAGATGTGCAGATGGCAGGTATCCAGCTGGGATATGTACAGGCATCCTAAGCTTGAATGACACTGACACGTCTGCCCAGCTGTGTAAGAACTGGCACATATAGGAGATAACACCCTGTACTCACCACATGCCATGGGTACCTCCACTACACTACCACAGTCAACAGAACATCCTTGGGTACAGGTCTCTATCATAGACACTAACCATGTGTTGTAATGCATGTTGCATACATGTCAACTTGATCAACTCAGTGGTCATGTGCAGGAGGCACCTGGAGGATTGGCTGATATATGTCACTCTCACTCTGAGAGTCACCACAGTAGTGACTGTCAATAGATTGCCTGCTACCACATGGCAGGTGGCAGGATACTACTGTACACACATCCCCTACACAACCCATCTCTCCTTGGACAATAGCTAGGTACACAGCTATGACCACCTGCAGTGATGCACCCCAGTACTGACACATGTGTATGTGTGCATTACTGAGTATAGCAGTGTCTGTGTGTTAGCACACCTTACATGGGAATTCCATGAGGGCCTTCACAACCACCACAACACCCATTGCCATAGTCAGCTGTGGCTGCTGTTGTATGGGAAATTACATGTGGCCTGTTAAGCTCCTCACCATACCGGCTACATGAGCCTTGCAGTACCAGTGTATTGCAGTCATGGGCAATGTATGATGCTGGGTATGTCAGAGTGTCATCATGGGTTTCAGGGAGTACAATATCCACTGGGGGATGTGGGTGTTGTGTACATTATCACTACACCAAGGTACACCCGGTATATGTCCCATTTACCACATTATAGTTACCACTGTCACCATCAACCATACAGGTAATTGATAACACAATCCAGGCCAGTTATGCATGTGCTATGTACAGCCTACCTGTAACACATTGGACACATGGTCAAGTTAGTTAGCAGTGATAGGCCCAGGTCTCTCGGACATGTGTCTGCCTGTTATGTGTCTGTTAATGTGTATATGAAGGTATGTCACACTATGTATTGTCCATATATACCCATTACATCTCCATTGAACATACTGTACATGTCTAGGGATGTTCTGCATGTAACATGTAACCTGGAACACACCTCACCCTAAACACTGTGTGGTGTGTGCAATGAAAGCCACACACTTCAGTATCACTGCATACCTAGGTAGGGGTCTAGTCCCAGTGTTGCCAAGTAAGAGTGTGAGTGTATGTGGATGGGTCTACATCAGGATGCAAATTATACACATCCCAGTGGGTCACCTGTCCATGTGGCACAGACAATAACTGTTATACAAACCTGTGACGTGTTCAACTGAACCCCAGATATGTCAGAGACATGGTGTCACCACAGGACCATACGCCATTGTGGAATATGACTGCAGACCATCCTCATGCTGACACATGTACACCTACAACACAAATGGATAACATTATAGAGACCACAATCAACCAGTATTACTAACAGCTATAATGCATCATTGCTGGATGGCTACACTACCTGACATATATGCATTATCCTTTACTCCTGGCAACATGTTACATTGCACTTTGGTACACTGTAGTACAGTCACTGTGTGCATCAGAACCATATTAGCCTGTCCCTGAATCGATGGCATGGATGACAGGGATATGGCACAGTATCATCATATGCACAGGGTGCGTTATTGGTTTGCCAGAGGCTGTGGGTAGGCCATAATTTTGGCACCATGTGTGTGTGTGGTTGAGGAGTGTAATGAGGTGAACTGGGCATGGTGATGTGGTGTGTGTAGGCATGGGTTTGCCCTAGATGTGCTTGTATAGTGTGTGGGTATGCATGCACACAGTTCTGCCATGCGGCTGCTCTACACTGGTGTTTTTGGACAGCTGCAGACCATACCTGGCAGGGTGTGCAGTTCACTGCCTCTAGCCATGGACATGTGCACTGTGCCTGCCAGGGGTTCCATGGGCACGTCCAGGTACAGGCCTCGATGTGATACTCTCACCTGATGATGACAAATGTCTGCTGGAATCAGCTCCCTCCTGGGACTGGCCAGGACCACGTGTTCATGGCCTGCTGTGGTGTGGTGTGGACCGCACCCCATTCACAGTTCTGGGGCTGGTACTGCCACTATGGGAGCCTCTTGGTGTCCTAGCACATCCACATTGACTGCCAGCTGTTGGCGTTGCTGGCCGATGTCCACGCGGCTGTCACTGCACTCCCACCACACATTCAAGCAGGGACAAACCACGGTCGATGAGGGCCATCATCTCACCAGATCATCTATCCATGTGCTCAGTACATGCATGGATGGCACCAGACAATTCACTGAAGTTGTCACTTGCAAATGTGAGATCAGCCCTCTGCAGCCTCAGGCTCTGTCTGGTGTAATGTTCCATACGTGCCTGCACTGCCTTGACAGCCTGAAACATGTGCCTGCTGGTACCAGCTGTGTCTCGTCTGCCAGGGGCATGATGACCAGTGGCCCTACCATGAGCACCCTGGAACATCTGTCTATGTGGTGCCCTGCCAGATATCTGGCTATGCCTTCTGTGATGAGACACAGTAGGCATGGTTACCACACTTTCCTGTGCACTGCCACCAAATGCCAGCTGTCTCTCCAGTATGGCCACTGGTGATGAGGTATGTATAGGCACTGAAACTGTATGTGGGGTTGGGGTAGCTAAAAGAAGGATGTCAAATGAGGGCACTGTTTCCGCCCTTGAAAACCCCACCTGTGCCTCAACAGTACTATCATCATCTTCAGTGCCTGTATGGACACCAACATCAGATTGCATGCAGGAGGGACCCTGACCCACCTCGCCACCTGGAAGGGAAAACAATAAATGCACTTTAAGACCTGTAAAGCATTGCATAACAGTACACACACACACACACACACACACACACACACACACACACACACACACACACACACACATCACCTTAATACCTACCTGTCTGTGACTTTACAGACAGTCCCATGTATATTCCCATGCATCTCCCATGCGTTCCCCATCCTGCATCACACTTGGTAACATACACACATTGATGCCACTCATTAACGTATCAGTCCTCTAAATGCCTAGACAAGTGAACACAGCACAAGACCTGTTACTCCATTACCTGCCTGACCTGAGTGGAGTGGTTTTACATGGCCTCACTGCTGTCATTCAGTGTTCACCCTATGTATGCCTGGACATCATGAGCATGGCCCCTATATGTGGGGGCTACTATGTTCACTCCATAATATCATGCACTGCAGTGTCATGTGTATGTATTGCTCAGTACATGCCAGATATGCTGCTCAATTAGCCTATCATGTGACAACTGTAATATATGAATACACTCCCTGGTGTTGGCTAGTAATTCCCCAATGCATCTTTAGTGCTGCATACGTGGGCTGTCAGTCACCTCTCTGATGAATGCGATATTAAGGGTATACCTGGTGTCTACCTTCCCTCTCAATGCCTGTTCTTCGCTACAGACCTTATTATACTATCAGCTGTCCTGTGATTACATACATGACAAGTATTCCTGGTGTGTCATGTGGCAGTCCATGTTCATGTACTGCACAATCCCAAAGGGAGGTACTGCTGTATTAACAACTCCACAATCACACGTGCATACATGGACACCAACACAAACACACACACATGCTACATGCATCAAACTCCCTCCACTTCACCAGACTGACCCTACAGATAAACTAACCACCCACCAGGATGCATGCACACACACACACACACACACACACACACACACACACACACACACACACACACACACACACACACACATACACAGGTGAGGTTGCACAATGATAGTACACACAGTCCACCTATTACCCATCTGTCAACATGCATAACATATGGTACACAACAACATGCAGTGCAGCTATAATCAATCCATGCTTGCAACAGTATACGTGTGTGATGCATGTGTTGTGTTACTAGGTGTTGCCCCTTCCCAAGGATACCACTGCACTCATGTACACAGTATTGCTGTGCACCTATTCTGCACCCTGCCATGTACTGTGCACCACACCTCACAGGTGTACAACCCATTGATGAATGTGTAGTACTGTGTCAGTTATGTCAGCTTTAATGCTCACAGCCCCTATGTTTTTCAGCAACACATAACTGGGATGATTTGTGGACAGATGTCATTTGTGAATGGCTGATGTTGATTTACAGCTCTCAACATCAGCGGACCATGTATGACCAATCCAATACTATTACACTGACAACTGTCAGAACATACTCTGGCTATGAGGAGTGCACACACCTTTATTGATATGATGCACCCTTCCTTGATCTGCCATGGGAGCACATCACCACATATATTAACAGTACATGAGCTTGATATGTGACATATGTCCTGTACTTTCACATGCAATGTCTATGGAATGTGTTAGGTGTGCGGATGCTGACCATGATGCATAGTGGGCATATGTGTGCACACCCTTATCATGAAGGTTTGTTGCACCTATTGTCATGTGTATTACCGCAGTCACTACTCCTGGCAGGGGTATACAGGCATGAGCCATCTGTATTTGCCAGTGAATGTTCAGTCTGCCCTACACATGTCCTCCTAATCTGCATGATTGCAAGGTCTACTCATGTGCACAACACTTGGTGTTTACACACTGATGTCACTATTCCTGTGGGGATAGGGTTACATCTGCCACAGTTCCTGAACCTGACTATGTGCAGATACAGCCATTCGCATCCTTAGGATCCCTGCTGCAGTGCACTGGTGTGTCATGCTGACAACCCCCACCTTCAGCAGAAGTAAGGACTACACATGTGTGTCAGTTTGCAGTGTCCCATATACTGAACACCACATGTTACAGCCTAGTCCCAGCTGATAATGTGCACCACAGTAATATGTTATGCCATAGTGTAACTCTGCAACAGTTGCCATTGTCCTACAGGTATATACACTGGTGTTGCACTGCATACGGGTGATGTTTCAAACATGTCCCTACTGTAGGCCATGTCTCCCACCATTATGTTACTCCCTGTGGACACATTTTGCAATGACAGGATGTTAGTTATCTTGCAGGAGTCTGACATACCCTTCCAATACCCCATTATGGTCACCACTGTGATGCTGTGCATGTAACAACAACAATACGTGCACATATACAACATGCATTCTGGGTAGGTGTGTTAGATGTGTGCATGGAATATACCATAGCCATTACATGCCCGATGTATTGGCAACCATCGACATAGACCATACTCACCAGCTGCAGGCTGCTGCCTTGGTGGTATACCGTTGGGACTATATAAGAGAGTGACAGATGCAAAGTCAGTGGCCACACCTGTGGCATTGCTACATGGTGGGTGCAGCATTACAATACATCAACAGTACATGTCCACAATACTACCACATATACACATCAGTTTTTTCACTACTATGCAGCAACAAACTATATCTATGACATGTCACATATGCATGATCTACCAGTACAGATGTGGATGTATATGCAACAGTGGTCTATTGATGTGCCCTGTGGCCTTACCTGCATGCTCCTCAGCTGGTATGTGGGTAGCACTCACCTCCACAATGGTGTCTGGCAGTTGTTGGCTATGTGGACGGGCAGGTGCCATAAGGCTGGCTAGCAGCTCCTCCACATGTGTCAAGGGGGATGGATGGCATGGCCTTCCCCTGTTGCAAGGTGATCCCCCCGGACTGCAGCAGCATGCCGACGGGCATTGCGAAGCAGGTCAGAACAATGATGCGGGACCTGCTCATAACTGCGGTTGTGGAGTCCGACATCATTGACTCTGTGGACTAAGTCGTTCCACAGGGTGGTCCGCTATTGCTGATCATGGGCAGCCCACCCAAAACAGACAGGGTAGTGCTGGATTAGGTGGTTTACCACAATGTCATTCTCAGCTGCTGAGTAAGCTGGAAGCCTTCCATGTGACATCTTGCCTGAAAGACATAAAGATGGACACAGTTGTGAGCACGTCATGTAGCAAGGTTGCCACAGTTCTTAATACACATCATTGTCACTCCTACCACCATGTCAGTGACAACAAACGGTACACACAACTCAATAGGTATGGCTACAGCTTACCTACCAGTGGGGCAGATATTGTATTGTACCATAATTTGTGCAATTTATTTGTAGCCATGTTCCCTTGTGGACACTATCATTGCTGGCCTGTTACAGACTATTCACCTGCAGGCTATTGTCAGGGCCACTATGGTTCCATATATGCCCGTGGTATGCTTGCTATGTGGTTGCTGCACATCTGACATTCTGTGTTATTGGGGATATCTATGCATGCTGTTAAACATGTTCCAAGATTGTGTAGACTATTACTACCCACATATGTTCTATAAAAGTGACATAATAGCATGTTTATGTACTATTGACCAGCAGAACCACCTCTCCAAACTCATCTGCCCATGTTACCAGGCCACATCACATGTGGGACCCACCCTGGGGTCTCCTTATGTACTGGTCCAACAATACCTTCAGGTGGAACCAACTCAGGGATGTTGTCCCCCCCGGGGGCACACATACATTGTCTTGTCCCCTGAGGTCAGGTCCAGGGTCTGTTCCATAACGGGCTCCACAGACACATATGGTATGTGCTACATCACCTTGAGGCACGCAGTACACATTCACAGGATCCACATGCTCATCCTACTCAGCCTCCAGGCCAGGCACCATTGAGACTTGGCCTGCTGTTGTGAGTAGCAGTGGGAGGGAGGCTTGTTCCCATTGTGTCCATATTGGGGCCTATGTGGTTTCCACATCACAGACCACACACACCATCCAGGGTGTTTACCCACCACATGTGTCACATACCACCCCTGTAGGCTGTCCTCTGTATCTACCAACCCTGACCACCTCCAAAACTATACCTGTCATACTTCCCCATATTCCCATTCCATACTTCACAGATAAGGGCAATGTTGTCCCAACAAGGGGATTCACATGTGACATAACCATCCATGTTGCACACACTGACAGCTGTAGATATCTGTGTGTATTGCTATGTGTGCTGTACCCTCACACATAGCATGCAGCACTGTGGTGGTAATAGAGGGGACATGTATTTACATACATATATGTTTGTGTGTGTGTTTGTTTATATGTAGACATGTGCATATAGGTATATATCTATATATGTGTAGATATATATATGATGTCTATATGTGGTTATATATCTACACATAGGTATCTGTATATTTGTGGACATACATGTGTGTTGAGTGCTATCAGTACATGGCTACATCCATGTCTGTTTCTAACTTCATATTCTTGACTAAGGGTATGTTGCAGACTATCCTGTAACACCAGCGACTTGCTTAGTGTATGATAACAGTATTTCACAAATGGACCTGTATTCCAGGCTCTGTCATCCACCTACATACCAGGCTTTGTACATATGATATTCTGCCAGGGGTTGTCATGTAGTGGGTTGTGAGTATGTCATGCTGCCATTCCTGCCCTCACTCCACTGCTGTTGTGGCCCCCACATATATTGTGGGGTTGGGTCCATATATGTGTGGGCTTCATCTATACAATACATGTGTGCCCTTATGCACTCCAGAGGCCAGTGTATGTAACAGTGGTATATAGCCCTGTATTATTCAGTCTATGGGGGGGATGCACCATAACTAACCTAGACTGTTACAACATGTGGGGGTATCAGGGGTAAGCTGCCTTAAGGTATCTGGATGTACATTACCATACAATTCACCTTGGTTAAATGCAGGCCTACTGCTTCCAGCCATACAGACTGTTCTGTTTGTCAGTGTGATTGTGATGGTGTCAGTTATGCCTTGTTATGTAACAGATACATCCCATTGTGTCAACTGAGGTCTTTACCCCCTAGGGATTGTCTACAGAGTGTAGTTAGAGGCTGTTGGACTATACATCTGCATTACTTACTGTTGATTGATTGTTATCCTGTGGCCCAGTCTGTCTTTACTATTGTACTACTTGAAAGCCTCGGCCTGGACAGCAACATATGTAAACCTTTCCAGACTACTGTATTGATATAACTGTTTCACAGTTGCATTACTCTGTTTATATGCATGTCAGAGTCTAAACAGCTATATGACATGGCATATACAACTGTAATAGTACACAAATAAAGCTTTCCCATGTATGCAAACCTGTGTGTGGTGTTATATCCTTTAACCTCTCTGTGAGTTTATGTTGCTGGCAACAATTGTCATTTGTATGGGTGGCTCATACAGTGTCCAGTTGGTCAGGTGGCAACTGTAGGCATAGTGGCTGTTCCGTATTGTGTGTACCTTCTACATATATTTCTTCCTATACGTATCTCTGTGTCTGTGTATATGTAGTTTTTTATATATATATATATATATATATATATATATATATATATATATATATATATATATATATATATATATATATATATATATATATATATATATATATATATATTTACATGTATGTATGTGTGTGTATGTATCAGCATATATGTGTCTGTGTATATGTATCTTAGGAATGTTGACTGCTTCCACATTCTACATTCCCTATGGTAGCCAGACTGTACTGCATGATATGTTACTGATACCCGCCTGACATCATACAGGTGGGATGGAGTACTGTTAACATCTTGTGCCCATGTTGTGTCAGGTCCTGGTTTGAAATTGCAACAGTTGGCATTGTATTGCAGGGCAGATGTGTTTGGCTGTGAGGGGGAATACCTATATGCACAAGACATATGTTGTTTGGGCCCCCTCACCCCCATTAACAGTGCATGTGGACATATATGTTTTTGTTATGTTCTCTTTTATATATATATATATATATATGTATATACCTGTATAGCTATATATTTATGCTTACATAAATATATGGCTGTATATATATATATATATATATATATATATATATATATATATATATATATATATATATAGATGTAGATATATATATATATATATATATATATATATATATATATATATATATATAGATGTAGACATATATATATATATATATATATATATATATATATATATATAGATGTAGACATATATATCTATAGATGTATGCATATGTATGTATATATTTATATATATGTATGTATATATTTATATATATATATATATATATATATATATTTATATCTACATATATAGATATGCTATATTTATTTAGATATAAATATGTATACACAAACACATATATCTACATGTTTAAATACATTGCCTGTACTGCTGAGTGACTTGGCTGGATGATATGTTTGTGAAAACATCAGGGTTATGTATATCTGACATGGCTTAGTGGTAAATCACTTTGGCTATGGTGTGTAGGGTCCTGGGATTGAGCCTTGCAGAGGCTGTTTATTTTATTGCTGGGCAGAACAAGGGCCAATGGATATGGAGTGATTAAGACACTTTTAAGCAGTTGTAAGTGGGTTTGCACAAGTTTGCACAGAGGTAAGCACTGCTAACTTTCAGTTACAGTTTCTTATACTCAGTTAGCTTCTAATCTGCTTAACCTGTGTAGGTATTGCTTATCCCTGTGCAAACAAGCTTAACCCCCTTACTGTTGCTTAAAAGTGCTTTCTCCTGTTTACCCCTGCTCTAATTTCTTTAAAAGAAAAGAAAAGAAAAAAGGGTTGATAGGAAAGTGGTGAAAAAGGGGTACAAAGAGGGAAAGACAGCAGGGAAAATAGCTAGGGATGTGCAGGAGGGTGTAGCTGCCTATTTCGTCTACAGCAACAGCTGTGCATATATACTGAATTTGGAGGTAGATTTGGACACTCAAACCCCTGAGAGAGGGATGAGAACAACAATAATATGTTGTGATGCCAATTAGACAGATTACATGTGTCCAGTGGACATGTTTAAAATGGACAGCTATGTATGGGGCGATATTTTTTGGGGGGAACAGATTGCCATTTTTTTCAGGTGAGAGTGGGATGTTGGGGAGAGATAGTGGTTATATTTGGGGAGGTAGGTTGGGTAGGTTAACAGACAAGACAAAGAAGATGCATACAGGAGTGGTATATGACATGTGGGGGATAAACACCTTGATGGGGAGGGGTGTTAGGAAATTGGAAGTCCATGAGCCCCCTTGTAGAAACAGTGGGACTGAGGTCCCCACTAGTGGGCAGTCACCACTGCACCTTCACAGCCCTGAAGGTAGCTGTGCTGGGGGCTGAGTTGGAGAGCCAGACTGACCCTCTAGTCATGACACATGGCCCTCGAGCTGGCATAGCAGATCTCTGACCTCCCTGCAGAGCTCGCTATGCACCATGACCCGGACCTGGCGATGGGTGATAGGTTCCTGTCATCGCCCGCTCCCGGGGGGGGGGGGCAAGCCTCATCCCCTGAGGTGGTTCTACCCGAAGGTGGTGCAGGACCAATGGACGAGGAGGTCCTGGGTTGGACCCCAGATGTGCTGGTGCCCGGTGTCATGGCCAGCTGAGGTGGGACAGGTGGGTCCGCTGGGACCCCATTCCCATACATGCTATGGTGTTTATGGTTTATCAACATATGTGGGTTAGTAATAGTCAACACATTCCAGGATTAGGTATAACAGCATGCATAGATATTCCCATTAACCCAGACACGAGATATGGAACAGTTGCATAACAAACAGAACACATGCATATATGGGACCATACTGGTAATAACAACAGCATGCAGGTACATTGATGGCACCATGCCACCAATGTTGGAGTTTTTCAACATAGCACATGCATAGAAACAGATTTACATAATTACCAAACAATAGGACATATGTCTCAACATTACAGTGGAGTCATCACATACTGATTGAGGTATTTAGTATATTGTTGGAGATATGGTGGGGGGTAGAAAGACGTCAATTAACAACTAGTATATTCCTGTAGTTTGTATTACTTTCATAGTCAGTGCTGTTACCTGTACCTTACAATTATTACTACACTACCCTATTGCCTTAGTTTGGACAGTGATATGGCTGTCAACAACTATATTCATGGACTGGTTTTACCTGCAGTATACACCTCTTACCTGGTATACCTGTGGAGGAATTGCTTGTTAACACTAACTGTTTCTACACATACTCCCAGATTCCATGTTGATGTTGTGCACATACCTGTCCATCTCTTTTTGCACAGACTCTGGCCATGTCTTGACCACATGCAGGTGAGCTGGGACATATGTAGACTATTGCCCTTTTCAACCTTTAGTGACTTACAACACTCATACAGGATTTTCTAGACAGTTATATTATGTAGCACAGTGTGGGTGACAGTAATCAGTGATACCTTATTATTCAGAGTAACTGAAACACTCACAATGCCATATAATACCAGAATAAACAGTACCAGTACAGGGTATCAAGCTTTTATTTCTAGGCACAGTCTGACGGACCTGTGGGAGAAATGTTTGTTAGCACTACCTGACTGTTGCCACACAAAGTACCAGTTTTACATTAGTATTATGCACTTACATCTCACTCTGTTACTGTACACACTCTGGTCACAGCTTGACAACATGGGGTGTAGATGGGACATACCTGGCCTAATACTCTCATAACAGTTTGGGGAGTTGCTAGTGTGACAGGTTTGTTTTTATAGATGTGTGACAATCAGTTGTATTTCCTGTCTGCTGCCTAAACATCTGGGATCACCCCACTGATTTTCCAGGGGGACAGGGGGGCAGGCAGCAGATACTGGCCAATATACTGGACATTCTGGACATATCTGTACAGGTGTGGGGTATGATTCTGTATGCAGCCTACTTCCACTCCCAGGATTCAGACCATGGCTGTGTCTGCTAACACTAAAACACTGTCCATCACAGTTGTGTGTGCTATATGGATATTGCTGTATATCTCTTATCTGATTTCTGTGTATAATTCTCCTGTGGTTTTACATTCTGACCTTGTATTACATCACTCTTATACAGGATTTCCTAGACAGTTATATTATGTAGCAGAGTGTGGGTGACAGTGATGAGTAATACCTTATTATTCAGAGCAACTGCAGCACTAACAATGCCATACAATACCAAAGTAAACAGTACCAGTACAGGGTATCACTCTTTTATTTCTGGGCACAGCGTTCATATCTAACGGACCTGTGGGAGTAATGTTTGTTAGCACTAACTGACTGTTGTCACACAAAGTACCAGTTTTGCATTAGTAGTATGCACTTACATCTCACTCTGTTACTATACACACTCTGGTCGCAGCTTGACAACATGGGGGTGTAGATGGGACATACTTGGCTTATTACTCTCATAACAGTTTGGGGAGTTGCTAAAGTGACAGGTTTGTTCTTACAGATATGTGACAATCAGTTTTATTTCTTGTTTGCAGCCAATATGTCTGGGATCATCCCACTGATTTCCCAGGGGGACACAGTGACAGGCAGCAGATATGGGCCAATTTACTGAATATTCTGGACATATCTGTACAGTTATGGGGTATAATTCTGTATGCAGACTACTATCACTCCCAGAATTTGAACCATGGCTGTGTGTGCTTAAAATACAACAGTTCATGGCTCAGCTGTGTGTGCTATTTGGATTCTGTTGCCCATCTTTTCACTGTTTTCTGTCTATGTCTCCCCAGTTGTACTAGCTGACCTCTGGGGATTACACTAGTCATATACAGACATTCCTACACATTTTTAATTTATGTTACACAGTGTGGGTAACAGTGCTTAATACAACAGTACTATTAAGTGATTGCAAATCTACATTACCATATGATACCAGAGTAAACACATGCAATACACCAGTTAGACCTTCATTGTCAGGCTATTATGCTTTTATTTACATACAATCTATATGAGAGTCTGCCTACCGTATTCTCTGGTGTATGCAGTACTTGCCTTAAACAATACAGGTTTTATACAGGCAATTGACTTACTAATACCATTAGATTTATTTCCTATGACAGTACATTCAAGAGTATTACTAACCTGCCTCACGTCACAACCTCTCCAGGTGACAGCCATGGGCCTTCTGGTTCACAGCCCGCTCACTTGCCACTGTGAAGGACATAAGAGGAATATTTAGCCATACCTATCCATAATATACATGACCTGGCAGTTATTAAACAGGTAGTGGAGTGATACTTACACTCTACTGGGACCTCCTCTGTCCTCCTAGCCACTTGGATCCACTGATCTAAGAGATCCCCCTTTCACCTCTTCAGGTCAGCATAGTGATGCCTGACCTGCTCACCAGTTCAGGGTATGCCAGTGGCAATAGTGAGGTCACAGGTGAGACGGTTCCAGGCTTCCACTTTATATTAGGAACCCTGGTACTGGCCCTGCAGCAGTCTCTGCTCATGGTGTTTGACAAGGAGTCCTGCCATGACTCCGGACTCCTGGATGCCCCAGCACTGCACCTGGAAGTGCACTCCCTCTCCCATTCCAGACATGGTGCCTGCAAGGGGAAGCTACAACCAGTTATGAGATGTATTCCCACCTGTTGGGTTTAAATAGGGCCAGTTTCCCACACTTTGCTGTGATTGGACGGTTTTGAAAAGGCTAAGCTATGGTCAAACCTGCTTACCTAAGGTTGACATTGTTTATAGGGGTATACCACTGGGCAAATTGAGTTAGCTGGCCTACACATTGCTTGCATCTACTAAGCTGGCCTGTGCAATGCTTAGCATTGCTTAATATTTACTTTGCATTATATTTGCTCTTTGGCATTGATTTATTATTCATTACATATTATATATATATGTCTGTATCCATGATTCATGTGTACGTACACTGTATGGGGGTCTGTGATGCATGTGCCCTGGCCCAGCAATCAAGGAGCCTCAATCCTTACCACTAACACCAGTGAGGGCATCTCATATGAGAGGAAAAGATAACAAATACACACAGTAAAGTACAATTTCCCTTAAGTGCACACAGAGATCACAGTCAGTCTGAGGCTTGTTGCTCCCTTGCTCTCCAGGTCCCCAATAAGACTCCCCACTGGCATAACTATAGGGTCCAGATCGCAGCCTAGCAGGCAAGCTAACCTCCAGTACCCTCCCTGTCCAACCAGTGCTTCGTGTCCCTGCCCAAGTAGCTGACACACTTTGAGATAAGTATTTATACAACTTCACAGACACTCCTAGGAAAGGCTGACACAGATTCTCCAGCTGTGCCCCTTTACACAGACTTTATGGTAGTAAACACTGCCACCACCAGCTAATAATTATAATCTACCCAAAGGCCCTTAAAAGAGTGTCCAATTATTACTGTGCAATATTATTATCCAATAGTAGTGCAACATAAGCAATCTTAAGACATTGGAAGGGCTTATTTCAGGATCACTTATAAGCATGCAATTTTTTCAAGAGCTTAATTATCTCTACATACCCAGTCACAGTTGAAAAGGGCTTAAAAATATTTAATAATAAATAATTAAAACACAAGACAATACTACTACAATACAATGCTACTCAAGAGTTCAGAGATCACACAGAAACTTAAAAATAATTCCGTAGTGCAGTTCTGACATAACAGAAGAACACTTAGTCTAACTTTCTTCTAATTTCCTAGCTATTACTACAAGAAAACATACTCCTGAAATAACTTACTTAAGACACAGGCAGAGTGCTGATAAGATAGATATCAAGACAAAAATGCTTAACAATCTCTGGTTCTCACTGTTTAAATTTAAACTCCAGTTCTGATAAACATTACATCATCTTTTTCACCTTTCCTAGAGTTTCCAGGCTACACATTAACTATATTTACATTATTTTACACTTAGAGCAATAAAGGACATTCCACATGTAAATTCTGATCATTAACTTTAGCCTTAAAACAATAGGCAGGAAGCATTCCTCAAGCCGGCCTGGAGCTGACTTGTAAAACATCAAAGGCAGTGATGAAATAATTTTAATTTCAAAAGAAAGATTTGAAATGCTTGACTTAGTTTTCCTTACAGTTGATGGAAAATGTTGCCACAATCTTGAAGTTCACATTTTACAGTGTTTTCTTTCATTTAAGAACACAAGCCTGAATTTTATATTTATATTTACAAATGCCAGAATTATGTATCAAATTCTATTTGACTAGGCTGGCAGCCTTCACCCCTTCTCTACCAGTCTTCACAGGGTCCTTGTGTTTAATAGGGGACTTCCACTCCATTACAATTACACCTCACATCTGGGCTTACTTCAGTACTCCAGTT
Organism: Protopterus annectens; assembly: GCF_019279795.1. Taxonomy (NCBI): domain Eukaryota; kingdom Metazoa; phylum Chordata; order Ceratodontiformes; family Protopteridae; genus Protopterus; species Protopterus annectens. Next base: position 66,680,404 of record NC_056727.1, on the reverse strand, counting down.
CACATATTTATGTTATGTAGTAGGTTATAGAACATATGACTGTATACAGATTTATTTTGCATGTTCAGTTTGATTTTCCTAAAGTGAGGATTTGTTTGGTGATACCTCAATCTTATGTACAGCTGTGATGGCTTAGTGGTTAACTACTGTGACTATAGTGTATAGGGTCCTGGGGTCAAGACCTGCAAAGGCTGTTTATTTTGTTGCTGGGCAGAACAGCAGCTGTTGGATATAGAGTGATTAAGGCACTTTTAAGCACTTGTAAGTGGGTTTGCGTGGGTTTGCGCAAGGGTAAGCAAGGCTAACTTCTGGTTAAATATGCTTACAGAGAGTTAGCTCCGATATTGCTTAACCTGTGTGCACATTGCTTACCCCCATGCAAACGGGCTTAAACCCACTTACTAGTGCTTACATATGCTTATTCCCATTTACTACTGTTTAACAGTGCTTACGCTTGCTTACTAGTGCTTACTCCCACTTACCACTGCAGTAATTTAGACAGTAATGTCTAATGGCTCTTGGGAAGGTGAGGGATTTGGAAGCTGTATAGAGTTATCATTCATTACATATTTTACCTTCCATTTGTACCCCTGATTCCTGTGTACATATACTGTATGGAGCACTTGTATTATCTGTGGACTTTGCAATGTGATGACACTGACACCTCACATCCACATCTGGATTTAATGCAGTACTCCAGTTCACAAATATTTGTTATTCAGTAGGTTATGTAACTAAAAATATTGGTCATAAAGAGATTTGACATGGAAAATGGACTGTACTGCACTGGGACTTGAACTGGGAATGACTGCTCGTAAGGCGAATGCTCCGCCCACTACACTGTTGCTGTACTGCTTCAATTGCATATATCTTGCTTTTTACCCTCTTCTGCCATTTAGGCTGCATTAACCATAGCTAAGTGATGGGCAAACCCGTGCACCTATGGTTAAATTTAATCTGTTTCATAAAAAAAAATCTTTATATTTGTTATGTTAACTATTGCTCTTATACACATGGGGGGATGTTGCTGGGGGTATGCTCATTCTTTTCTGACTTGTCTGCTGTTCTTCATTGCAGGGGCATGTATATTCTTAGAGCTCTGCTCTCAGACATGCCCCCTGCACTCTTACACACTCTGTGTAAGATTAGGAGCTCAGGCAGAGTGCCTTCATTAATATGCATGGCACTCTGCCGTCCTGCTCCTAAATGGCCACTTCCGTGCAAGACTAAGCTAGTCCTGCATGGAAGGATAATGAATCCAGGGGTGAATCTTTTCATTATTTAAGTTTCTGATCTGTTTTACTCCAGAGAGCTAATTGTTCTCTTGTTAGAGCACTGTCACTGCACGGGGATTTTATTTTTATGTGATAGTCCTCTGGTAAACATTATAACCCTAAACAAAATATCAAAGTCATACAGAATACCAATGCTAATTCTATGTATATCAACTGAGCTGCATGTGTAACTGTGTCACTGTGCCATTACAGATGAATTCATTGCTTTCACATTGAGTTCACTTTGCCTTTTGTTTTTTTGCTTTTCATAAATTAGCAAACCAAGTATGAGAAGAACTGAATTATTTGCAAAAATATGAAAATTATATTCTACTTTTTATTTTTAATGTATTCATAGCTTTATCTTTTCAGCAAAACACTCCATATCGTGGCCAGAATATGTTCATGTCTAGCACGCTATATTCAGTCCCACTGAAGTTCAATATTCTAAAATATCTTTGTCCCTGTGTCTGTTTCAAATTCAACATTCTTCCTAACAGCATTTCATTCGGACAGTTTGACTTGCAATCTTGTCTGCTTGTTTCCGATGCATTTTTAGACTTCAGTACATGCTGCTATTCAGTAGCATTCAATTTAACACTCATAGTTTTACTTTTATATGTCTTGTAAAAATGTTCTTTCCTAGCACAAATTCTGCAGAATGTACTAAAAGTTGGGTAGGGTTTCATGTAATTCTTGTCATCACACATACTACATGAGAATGAATTTCAATTACACAATCTTGTTTCTGCTCTCATTTTCATTGCACTACATTACCACGTGGATCTGTTTTTCATTTCTATTACCTCCACAACACATCCTCTCTTCCTTTGTCATTCTTACTTTTAATTGACTCAAATTGCATCTCTGTAGTGCTGATGGCTTCTGAAGGATTGTGATAAAATTCCATGATCTCATATCCTTTTCCTCAGGTAACATTCTTAACCATTCATTTGCTCTGCATAATTCCACAGCTTTGGATAAGGTCAAGTCTGTTTTGGTTAATAATCTCCTTGTTTCATCATATCTTATACCACTGAAATTCTGTCTTTTATCAATGTTTCAAGCAAGTCATCAAATTCAATATTTGGCTTTGTTCTTCACCTTATTACCATTAACAACTATAGCCTGTGTAGGATTTGCTTTCCTTTGGAAAGAACACGTGTATGGCTTCTACAATGATGTATAGGAATGTAGCATACTGCAACCTTTCATGATTAGCATATCCAAAACATCCAGTTTTCTAATGATCATCATGCGGAACAATAATTATGGGTGGTTGCATTTTGGCCATTTTCTAACTGTGCAATTTACTTCTGTACTCCCAAATACATGTATTTTTGAATGTCAATATATTTATTTTATTAACACAGATATATTTCTTCACTTCTGAGACGGATGTTGACTGAATCATGCATAAATTTTACAGAGGCACTGACGATGTGATTTAATGTTCACAAGGACTATATTCAGAGGGAAGTCAAATAGCTATCTCATTAACATTTATATATATATATATATATATATATATATATATATATATATATATATATATATACACATATATATATGGGTCTACTTCATATGGTCGACATTCATATGGTCGACAGTTCATACGGTCAAAACTCATTTGGTCGATGGCTCATTTGGTTGACAACCAGTATTCAAGGCACTTAACAGGGATTTTCCACCCTCCTCAAAGTTGTGCCACCCTTGAGTTGATATATAGTTGGGGGGGCTAAGCCCCCCACCTATATTCATTTAAAATGTTTAGTTTTTGTTGTATTTTCATGTTTTAAACAAATATTAAATGAATATTAGTGGGGGGCTTCACCCCCCCACACCCCCCTAACTATATATATATATATATATATATATATATATATATATATATATATATATATCAACTCCAGGGTCGCACAACTTTGGGGAGGGGGCAAACCCCTCTTAAGTGCCTTGAATACTGGTTGTCGACCAAATGAGCCATCGACCAAATGAGTTTCGACCATATGAACTGTCGACCATATGAGTTTTGACCATATGAACTGTCAACCATATGAAGTAGACCCATATATATATATATATATATATATATATAATATTTTTTATTAATTGCCTTGTAACAACTACACACATAAACACATTTAACTGTATGTGAAACATTGATAATGTGGTTCAATCAGAAAATCAAATGGTATGATGTTCAATGACATTCAATACTTCCATACACTTTAAGGCAGATGCATTTATTAAACTCAGTGAGTCCAACTGCAAGGTGGACAAATGCATATTTAACTCTACTGTATCATCATTCCTATGTGAAAATGATATTTATTTATTTACTAATGCTAATGCTGGAGCAAAGCAGCAAATGATTTCACAGACATACCTGCTATAACCATCATTACATCAAAATGAAGTGCAAACAATGCTTGTTCTCTGAAACAATGCAATAAAATACCTGTGACTCAGTAGGTGTATGGTCTCAGTAGCAAGAAAAGGAGGCAACTGCGAAAAATTGTAGACACCAGAACAGATCTGAAGCACCACAGATTCAAGAGATTTATGATATCAGTGGGAAGAAAAGAAAGAAGGGCTTCAAATACATTTCTACGGGAGCTTTTTCGGTCAGAGATATTACAATTTATTGGCTAGTATGATGTAACAGTCAAGGAGAAGAATCCTAAAGAATGTACCACTATAATTCTTTAAAATAAAACATGTTGCAGACTAGAAAAACTGAACGGCAAAATAATTTCTCAGAAGGAAGCAGCTAAGCCATGCATTATTTGTATGTGGCAGTGCAGATCGCATTCTATAGGAAAGATAAACACTCTTGGAGGAGTAAATGTGATTAGGGTGCAGTTGTCCTTTAAATAAAATTTCCAGAGCTGGCTGAGGTTTACCTGTTGCAGCTGAAATGGCTGCAGGGTAATTTCTGCAAGACCCCATCTGCTCTGACAGAGCTATAGGGATTAGCTGTACCATAAATTATCTGGTGTAAAATGAGCATGTTAGCAAAGAAAAAGAGAGTTTACCTCTACATTCATGGTTGTATTCTACTTGCTTTGAACATTTTAATAGCATACAAAAGAAAGGCATGTGTTTTTCTTAATAAGTATTCTACAGTCTTCTGTTATTGTGTTGAAATGTTTTAAGGTCTCAAAGATGGACCGCATTTTATTTGTTTCTGCATTGGCCTGGTATGAATGCAGTTTCTCTTTTGTTTCTGGTGTGTAACTTATCCCTTAAAGGCGCAAGCCAAGGCACCAGGAGAAACCAGTAAAGTATTTTTCAACTTGGAAGGCTCTTGTGTTTGTTATTTTTTCACAGTCTGCTTTTGGTAAAACACCCTGTACTTATTCAGTTTCTAGCAGTTTGGGAATGAACTCCTAGTATCATAATTCCTCAACTTAAATTCTTTATAAATGACAGCTTAAGTACACACACACTCAGACAAAACCAAATACACCACACAGTAAAATTATATATATTTTTTTGCAGCAGAAAGGCTCCAGTGCCAAGATTTCTCCTCCTTACTGTATTATTCCCTCTATGAGATCACTACAACTCAGAGACAGAAAAATCAGACAAACATAAGATAAAACTGTCATGAGCTCTTGATACAAGGTTGTGATCTCACTCAAGTAAAGTCATAGTACAGTGTGAAGAAAGGAGCATTGCTCCGAAATGCAGCAAACAAGCAAAAGTATGTAATAACTACCTTGAAGGTAAAGCTTGAGCAACAATGACTTGTTTTACAAAAAAATAAGCAACTGACTGACATCCTGCACAAATTATACACATATACATTAATTTATTTTTGTATGTATTGCATTCATTTTTATTTGCATTTATTTATTTTGCTTTTTTTTACAGTGTAGAAGAAGCAGAGATTAATTGTAATTTTCTCAAAATATGTGGAAGTAGAATCAGCAGACAAAGTCTAGAAGATGTCCAACATCTGAGGCGTCCTGATCAGTGAACCAGCACAGGGTGTTATGAGATTGTGACAGTTCAGAAAAAGTGTGGACCCACCAATAACATACATAGGGCTCGTGGGAAGGAATAACAACGACAGGAAGTTAGAATCATGGCTGGAGTCAGCAGTTATGTTGCCTTCCTCAGAGCATGCACTGAATTAAACTACATGCAACTATGTATTGTTGTTGATATCACATGCCAATCTTGTCAGTAGGTGGGGCAAAATTAGGAGTTACACAGGCTTGGTTATAGAAATCTGACTCCAGCTTATCCTTTAATAGCACCGCTGCTGTTCTTTAAAGTTCCATGGTTCAAGTCTTGATGCTGACTATTAATCTGTGAGCACAGTATGTTGACTGTTTTATGAAGTTTAAAGGGTGCCTAAAATAGAAGCTAAAGCTTCCCAAGAATGAAAGCACTTCAGGATGTGTGGGAGAATTAAAGTTAACATGCCTCTTCATTTCAGCTCTGATGATGTATTGAAGTGATGTCTGGACCTTACAACAGATATAAGTGAGTTCAAACACTAACATTATAAAATAATAAAGTTGCATGGTGTACTTAAACTAAGGTGGGATTAATTTTCATAAGTTCTGTATACAAAGTTTCCTATTAGAAACAACAGCCCTAAACACCCATCATTTTACACCTTTGCTTTAAATGGTATAGTAAATGCATATTATTAGGTTGCATTTTATTCTACTAAATTTGTAAAAAAAAGGTTTCTTTGATCTGCACATCTGAAGACCTTGTGAAATTCAGGGGAAATATGATTTTTAAGGTGAGCTTAAAAGCCGATTTCTGCAGGGTGAGTTTTTGCATTTTTGCTGAGTAGCTTGTAATCCCTTCTTGTAAAGGCACACTTATACATATGTTGGTATGTGCTCAGCGACAGAGCCTCATGTGCATACTTCATTAGTTCCGTTTATATGCAGTCACCAGTAGTCGTCACCTGTACTTGACCCCACATTAAATGATGCCACTGTTTTCTTTCTTTCATCTTTAATTCTCTGTGCACGTTGATATACCTTTCCATTACACTTTTTATTAAGAAAAAAATTTCCAGTGCGTGTACTACTTCTGTCTACATTTTGCCTCGCACTAAGTCCCCTGAACCATGTGTAGGCCTTCTCCTCAAACAAGCCTGTCCTAAAACCGTTTGTAACTCCATGGTGATATAAACACATCAGCCATAGTTTACTTTCCTAGTAATTCCCAACAAAACATATTTATGCACTGGTATGCTACCTGTACCTTATATGTGTTTGAATTCAGTCACATTTGCCAACAGGGGAACAACAGCTGAAGTGTGCAGGCTGTAAGATGCATTGCATACAGGGGCGGTAGATTAGCATAATGGTTAAGGTGTTTACCTTATAAACCCAAGGTCCAGCGTTTGATTCTTGCATGGGGTAACTGGCTAGGCTTAGAATAGTCCCTAAGAGCAGTTAGCCTAATAATAATCTATGAAAATATTTTGTCTGGTTATTTTTCCTTGATGAACATGTTACAGCTACATAATGCTACTTGTTTTGGTTCTCTTCTGACCTCCTTTGCCCACTGAAGTGCTACTGTTTTGCAGGCAGGACAGCATCATATTTGCAGTCCTTCATTGCTTCAGTTCTACCCTCTGGTTGTTTTCAGGTGTGCATGCTGTAGAACACAGGTGCATTTGTTCTTCTTTATTCTTATATTCTCTGACATGAGAGATCCTTCCTTTAATGCACATCTACAAACTTAACTCCTCTCCCTGTTTTTCTTCATTGTCTCACTACCTCTAGGTCACTATTATGAATACACACCCATCATTTTTTTTAAATTATTATGCTGACGTTTGTAGCCAAGACACAACTGACTTGTATGTTCTTACATATTTCAAATGAAGTAACTATTCGCAGTGGCCAGCTCTTAAAAGAAGCACACACTTTCCATTCACTATACCAGGTGATGGAAGGCACTGCAGCTCTTCGAGTTACTGATTTGCTAGGAGGTGGGCTCAGCATGTTTTGTTATTGTTTTCTTTTTAAGTAACTATTTTCTTCTTAATTTTTTTTTTTTTATTTATTATTCTATTTTATTTTTAAATGTTTTGGATGTGCACTTAACATAGTACATGCAATGTCTTTAGTGGAAAATAATAAACAGAATAGTAAATAAAAAAGAAAAACTTTCTTCAGATATTGTCCCATTGTGTGTCACATCTGCAGAATATCTGACAAGAAGGCTACAGTGAAGCATTAAATGATTCCGGAATGTTGGTGGCTTAAGTTCTACAATGGAGGCACTGCATAGGGTGTAATGACAGACAGGAGTTATTATTACATCAGCATCACAAAAATTTCACTTCAAAATGTGATATGCAAGTAAAAATAAAATTTGTTTGCTTATTCTATCCAAAAATGTAATTATGTATTGTCTTATTTTTCTTATTTATTAAGGCTCATTGGCTACAACTGCATTGCGTGAGGTGCATTCTGGCAGTCTTTGTCTAGTTAAGTCACTCAGAGTTCCATAATCTACAAGTTAATATAATGAGAATCAAACCCAGGTATGAAGAATGTACGACATTCACGTCTAATTATCTAAATGACTATGCCATACTGTTAGACGGAGAGCTTCTTTTGAGGGTAAATCTAACGTGCAGCTGTAGAGTTCTCCATAAAATCCGCTCTCTTTGATTGTCCTTTGCAGTTCAGTATGAGAGCAGACTTCACATCTGTTTTAGAATGTACTCACATGCCATGTTCCTTTGTTATGTTGATGCCTAGCATGGGAGATAGACTAATTATGCAATGGTGGGGAAAATCCCAATAGGATCTGAAACCCCTGCAGATATCCTAATGTTTTATAAATTTTTTCTCTGGACTCCCACTGTCCATTTATTGGTTATGCAATCACAGCTAAGATACAGTCATGCTTGGAGTACTGCAGTGTTTGACAGGAATTTTAAACAGAATCCGTAATAATGAGCCGCCCTGCATTTCCATGTGTCAAACATATGAAGTGAAGTATTTCTCCTGGTCCCAGTTCTTTACATAGCATATTTTCCTAGTTTTGGCTCTGCAAGATTTGGGACAGCCTGGCAACATACATATTACACACACATAATATATATATATATATATAATTATGTACAATAAAGGGTTCAGATGCACCCTTGTTTTAATGTAAATTACTATTAATGGCAAAAAGACTGTTAAATATTTTAGCTGCTTTTCTTCCTTGGTAAGTATGGAGAAGTTATAGGATGTTGCTCAAAACACACTTCATTTAAGTGGATTTTAAAATCAGTTTATTTTCATTCAAAGCTGGAAGACTGATTCCTACTAAGCACAGTATGTTAGTTAAAGATATGAGGTAGTCCTCATAAGTGTATTATGATTATAAAAGAACCTGTAAGGGCAAATCAGCTAAGCTTTGATGCAGTTATACATGAGAATTGTTGTTGATGAAAACAGTGTAGCGTCTTCTAACTAAACTTGTAATTTTTCTTGTGTAATTTTAAGAGTTTTCTGAACTTTTAACTAAATGTAGGATAAGAAGAAAATGATGTACCAGATGGGAGCTGAAACCTAGCCCACAGAAGCATAAACTACAGCTATAACAGTCATTCTCAGATAATAAACAGATACAAAATAACTTTTTCAGAATGTAGAACTGGGCCAAGTTAAAGAAAAATCCCCAGAATGACCTTAAAAATGGTTTACGTTAATCACTGTTCTGCCCCAGTTGATAAATAAAAATAAAATACAAATATAAATATAAAAGCAGTAGCATTTAACCTGCCTCTTTGCTTTAACATTATTGTTGGCCCATTTCTCTGCTTATTAAATGAATCACAGAACATTGGTTGCAAAATGCTTAACTGTTCCTACTCCATAATGAAATGTTTTACTTCTGCCAATGCAATATTGACTTCTTTGATCACATTAAAGTGCACAAACTCCTCAGAAGCCTGATTTCTTATACTACAATCATATATAAGAACAAATGCCCTCACATTTTGAATGGGTCATACACCAGCAAGCTGCAGTCTTTGCCCTCTCCATCTTGTAAATTTCATTTTCTGAAAAAAATTGTATTAATTTAGATGGTGTGTGTGTGTGTGTGTGTGTGTGTGTGTGTGTGTGTGTGTGTGTGTGTGTGTACACACACACACACACACACACACATATATATATATAGAGAGAGAGAGAGAGAGAGAGAGAGAGACAGTTTTCAGAAATTCAAAATTCATATTGGCGAGACGATATGATCAAATTTCTGAAAACCCGAACATTAAAAAAAAAAATCTATCTTTTTTTACGATTTTGCAGGAAGGCAAGCCCCCCTGCAGCCCCCCCCCCAACCCCTGCTAATTATATATACTAACTCCACGATCGGACAACATTGAGGAAAACAGTAAATTTCCCAGTCCTCACTGTACCATGATCTCCATTCAAAAGCTTTGGGTTTTCAGAAATTCAGTCATATCATCTCGCCAATATGAATTTCAAGTTTCTGAATATGTGTGTGTGTGTGTGTGTGTGTGTGTGTGTGTGTGTGTGTGTGTGTGTGTGTGTGTGTGTGTGTGTGTGTGTGTGTGTGTGTGTGTGTGTGTGTGTGTGTGTGTGTGTGCATGTGTGCGTGTGTGTGTGTGATACAGAGATACACACACACACACACACACGCACGCACACACATACACGCACACAGAGATACACACGCACACACACACACACACACACACACACAGAAAGAGATGAGTATATATGTAATGAACATTACTTTTTCACTTGTGCATACATGATAACACCCTATAAAATCATTCTTTCCTCTATGTTCTCTGTACAATCTAGGGTGCCTTCTATATGGGATCTGCATACCTTCCCCAAGTCTGCCCATGTCTGCACAGGTTTTTGCCTGTAATGCCAGCTTCCTCTCACATTCCAGTAACATGCTGACAAGTGGATTGACAATAAAAAACTGACCAGGGAGTGTAGACAATACGCTTGTGAGAGTGTGTGTGTCCTCCATTCAACTGCCATTTCATGTTGGGGTGCTTCCTGCCTTGTATCTTTTGCTTTCTGGGGTGGGCCATTTTCCTGTAGTAATCCTGGATTGGATATACTAAGCAAAAACAATTGATGCTGGCCTGTATGAACTGCTTGCATCTTCTCTACAGCCTTTTATAGATAACAGTACTAAAACCACACTCAGCATTCTGATTCTTAAACTGTCTACCCCGAGCAAACATATGGTCAGCTTTGTGCTGGGGTTGTCTCAGCCGTTCCACCTCAGTCTGAATTAGCTTTCAGTCTTACTTTCTACTGCTTGCTGCTTATATCTTTAAATCAACTGATATGACCCACTCCCTTCCAAATCTATTGGTGTTACTAGTGAAGTTCTTCAAACTGTTTGCCCTTCACTTGAATTATTTGACTGTTTTGCTTTATTTTGTTTTATTTCTCACGTACACTGACAATTTTCAAAAGATTTAAGCAGCAAGTTAACTATTTCTTCAATGCAAAAAAGTTATTTTCATCCGTTGTGTACCTGCTTATGAGCTGTATATCTTTTCAAAGAGATTTGTGTCACCTACAAAAATGCATTTTTCTTTCACATTTTCTGCAGTATCACTTATAAATCATTAAAAAGGGCCACTCCAGGAATGTGGTCTATCATGCCTTACTAGTAAAACATCTTTCAACAAAATGGACTACGTGTTACTATCTACTCTGTTTAATTGGCCAGTCAGAGCCTTAACAAGGTTTCCACTCTGGACCCCATTTCAAGTTACCATTCTTAATATTATCTCATTACATCCGAATGACACCTCCAGGTGCATCTGCAGTTAACTCCTACTGACACCTCTAGGAGTCAAATATTGCTTGTTCATATTTGCATTAATAATTCCAAAACCATGCTATGTATAAGGTTTTAAAAGATTTCACCTTAAAACTTACACAATGGCAAACTCAACTGCATTAATATTTGACCTCTGTCTAGTCCAAGTAAATAGCTATTAACTGTTGCTTTTATGACATTAATTTATATAGATATATTTTTCACATTTTTCTAAATATCTCAACAACAAAGTAACACAGACAGAACTCCTTAGCCTCATATGAAAGTTCTCAGCTGGATGAATAAAATCCTGCAGACAGTATGTGTGTAACTTGAGTGGTTGTTGAGCTATTGTAAGTTGTTTACAAAATATTACAAATGTAGTTACTTTGTTTACTGTGACATAAAATTTGGTTCAAGACCGAACCTAAAGAATACTACCACTATAAAAATAGGTTGTGCTGAAGAGTTTGGCATTTATACTTCTTTCATAACCTGTATTGTTCCAGAGATATAAACATTTGTTTGAAATGTGAGGACATAACTTGATTTGGTCAAAAGGCTTAGGCTCCGCCCATTGAAAGTTACAGTGTAAACGTCCTGGGCTCCATTGGAGTGAATGAGTTAAGTGTTTTATACAGTAAAATATCAGTGTCAGGACCTAATTAATCATATTCAGACCAGTCCTACCTAGTCCACTATCATGGTTATTTTAGTACACCACTCTAACCTCATGCCGCGGTGGTACAGCAGTAGCGTTGTTGCCTCACAGCAAGAGGTTCTCCTGTTCGATTCATGGCTGGAGTGCCTTCTCTGTGGAGTCTGGATGTTCTCCCCGTGGTTGAGTGGCCTCCGAAAGACATGCGTGAATGGGTGTGCCTTTGTTGAAGGTTGGGCATTGGGCTGGCAACTTGGCACCATAAAAGAATCTACTGCCAATCATTAGCGGACTGGAGTTCTGCTCTTGTGACCCCTAACCAGGAAAAGCCGAAAAGACAAACAACTCTAACCCCATGATGCTTTAGATCCTAAGCTGCATCACACTGAACAATAGTCCTATTCAGTAATTTCTTGCTTCATCAGTAATTTCATTATTATCCCTGCTAGAGAGGTCAAAACTCACAAAATGATTGTTTTCAGTCTCTGTATGGAGAGACTGAAACACGCTGAATCTGTTTCAGAGTACCCTCCACCCTGAGAGACTGAAGCACGATAACTGTTTCAGAGTATCCTCCACCCTGAGAAATGGAAGCACACCGACTCTGTTTCAGAGTACCCTACCCCCTGAGAGACTGAAGCATGCTGAGTATTTCAGAGTACCCTCACCCAGACACACTGAAGCATGCTAACTGTTTCAGAGTACCCTCCACCCTGAGAGACTAAAGCATGCCGACTGTTTCAGAGTACCCTCAACTCAGACACACTGAAGCATGCTGACTGTTTCAGAGTACCCTCCACCCTGAGAGATTGAACCATGCCAACTCTGTTTCAGCGCACCTGCCATCCATTGCTTCTTGATAAAAAGGATTGGTAGAAGGAATGTGCCTCGTTCTTTCCTCTTTCACTTTGAATTCTGAATGGAATCCCCCCCTCCAGTACTCCATTGTTTTTAATTCCACATTAAGATTTCTTTTTCATAATTTTCCATTCTGAGTAAGTAATGCACTCAGCTCTCAATATAATTTGATATAGAAATCTACCGTCACTTCTGCCTTCCTTAGGAAAATAGAATTCATTTAGCAG